>NC_051183.1:137629343-137681843 GCF_013339695.2 Rhipicephalus sanguineus | reverse complement strand
AAATTAAACCTATTTTTTTTTTTGGTGGGAACCTTTTGAAAGTCTTAATATATTTAATCACGCATGCCGTATTAACAAAATCAACACCAGCCACGCATGGCACAGTAAACATACTGCATACAAACAAGTCTTACACAAATAAGAAAAAAAAACAAGAACGGAAAAGATGATGCTTCCTATAGCCACGTCAGCAATAAGAAACTTGTATTTATTTCTTAGAAAAGAAACAATGATACACTTTCCATAAAGTATCAAAAATTCCTTACTGCAATCTCCCTACAAGTTCTGCGGAATCAGGGCTGGGCAAAGATACTTTGAAATTGTATCGCGATACGATACAAGATACTCGGGCAAGAAGTATTTGAGATACAGATACAAGATACTTCCGGAATAATTGTATCCGATACGATACTTCCCAATTGTATCTTAAGATACTTCGATACATTTGCAAATTTGCTATTATAGATTTATATAATGAAGCATCAAAGGCCTATGTAGAAATGTGTTTACTTGAAAATTTCTCAACTGCGACCAACTTTGCTTAATTTTAATAAAATACCTGTTTGTATAAAAAAATACTGTCTTGCTCAAGGTATATTAGTTTCATTCCTAAACAACTTATTGGGATTTGTTTGGCTGCTTAACATGACAGCTCTTTAACCGCTGCGCTATTAGTGGTTTTTGCTTCACACTTCTGTAACTTATGGTTGTCGCGGCTCTACTTGTCGACCAGCTAGCAGGTTACCATCTACTTGCAAGAACCGTATTAGGATGCCTCCGCACGATGGCGCAAATACCGCTGTGCAGTCTTACCTTGTCCGCAAGCGTATTTTTGCTTTTGTAATACCGCATCCACCAACAGGTGTAGAGCAGCAAAAACGCTGGTAGCGATATTGTTTGTGACGCATCGTGTGAAGACGATGAACTGTATAATTGCACAATTGATTGAGGACATAAAACTGCTGTGATTTTTCATATTTTACTTATCTGCTGGCGTAAAGCGTTCGCTGGGAATATATTAACTAACGTGCAATCTTTTACCATTTCTTCTTCGAGAGAACCTGAGCCGCCAGGAAACGTCTCAGACGTGTTCTAGAGGCACAAAGCGCCACAGGTTATCACTGCTATTCACACTATTGCCACTTCTCGCTCTGCTTACCTCCAGATCTGTAACAATAAGAATACTTTAAGGTGACCTAAACAAAGGAAAATCAATATATTTAGGTCAAATAGCAAGGTGGTTCCATATTAAACAATCAAAGTGAATAAGTATACAGGGTGTTTCACGTAAGTTGAACGAAACATGAAAAAAAAACAAGTGGTTAACTGCCGCTGAATGAAACCAAAGGTATTTGGTGTACCGTCATGTGGTGCTCGTTATGCCATACTTTGTCATAAGCTTAACTGGTTAATTAAATAAAGTCAATTATGCAACATTTTTAATATCCACTTTAGGGCTAACTGTGCTTCGACACATCGTAGAGCGCATTTAAAAACGACCGATCCATTTTTTTTTTTTTTTGACAGCGTACCTGCTGCGTGGTGAATATTTTCGGGCTTTTAAAGAAAGCCCGCGAAATATGAAAAAAAAACTACGTTCGCAGACAGTTAAAAAATAAGAATAAAGCAGAGAACGTTTTTTACAAAAGAGATATAACAATAAACAGACGGGAGAAAAAGATGGCTCAAAGCTTGCACTAAGCGGCGCAAAGCTCGATACACAGCGAAGCTGATCGGTCTCATGCATATTTATTTTGTATCTATAGGCAGAACTTGGCAGTAGCGAGGCTTGAACTTGACTTGAACTATAGCTTTAGCGAGGTTGAACTTGTCTTGAACTTGGCTGTAACGTTGCTGAACTTTTGCTTTAACTTGGCTTGAAATGTTGCTCGAACTTGGCTGTAGCGGGGATGAACTTTGCTGTTATGGCGCATGAGACCGATCAGCTTATGGCTAGGACCAGTCTTCGTCTTTCGAGTAGACTAGCAGACGGCATCGGGTGCAAGCTTCCTTCGTTGTTGGCGTAGGCCTTCCATCGCTTCGGGGTCTTCTCGAAGCCACCGTTGCCTTTCCCGTTACCTAGTATTCTCTCGTTGTACGTACACGGGGTCTTCGGCTCGCCGCCGTCGCTTGGCAGCCATTTGTTGGGCAACTGCTGCCTTCTTCATTTTTACGGGACCAGTGCTAAGTAGGGGAATTTACCCCATCTCTGTGGCACATACCCGTTTATGATTATGATAGTTTTTTGGTTCAACGGACAAGGAACGAGTTGCAGGACACCTTCACTGTTAAAACTATGCAGAGGACTAGGTAATGTACGGGATGCAAACGGAGGACAGCAATGAGAGCACTTGTGCTAACAATCAAATTATCATTGAAAGAACTTGTCTAACAATATTGCAGGAAGAACAAAGACACAGTATGTCAGAATATTCAATGTTACCTAAATGCTTCTTCTATTGCATCTAACGTCGGCACCGATAGTCGGACGGTACTTAGAATCGCCTTTGCATGTAAGACGATCTCAGCGTACTAATGTTGGTCAAGCTTACATCCACGAGATCATTCAAATCGCTGATGTGTGAAAGCCGCGAGACGCAAAGCAGCCCCATTCTTGCATTCTTGAGACTTTGCAACGAAGCACCACGCAGGACAAACTTCGATAGCGACAGTATAGCGGCATCAGAATTTGTGCGAAAGACGCCGCACGCATTGGAGTACGCAGCGCAGTGCAGTGGCTATGAACAAGTGTCATGACATCACCACAACTAAAAAGAAAGAAAACATCTAGGCAAAAAAGGGTAGGCTGCGCGTAGACGTTCGCACGCTTGTTTTTGTCGAGATGGCTCTAGCGCCATCACGTGACTCTGCTCCACCAATAGGGACGCCTAAACCTCATCACCTGTGCTCGCTGGAGCGCTCTGGCGGAAATATACAAGAATGTAACTATCGTTAGTTTTATTGAGGTGGCTTAGTGGCAGCAATATCAGCTTGAGAACCGAAATTCCGGTCGACGTTTATTGTTTCGCACGGTGGTGTTTTTATAGTAGTATCTTGTATCTTAAGATACACGATACATTGCTGAATGTATCGGAAATACAGATACAGATACTCGTTTTGCGAGACGTATCGCGATACAGATACAAGATACCCAAAGAGTATCTAAGATAGTATCTAAGATACAAGTATCTTCGATACTACCCAGCACTGTGCGGAATGTTGTTTATTGGCGATACGTTATTGCTTTTTCTCATCAAAAGAATGTAATGAATGTAATTTATCAAATTTAAAAGCTCTTCCATCCCATGTCGCGTAAGTCGAGTTAACATAAAACGAAGAAGTTCTAGGAACGCAGACGGCCTTGGTTCGATTCTCACTGCAACCGAAGATTTTCGTTATTAATTTTATTTGCATCCTTGCCGATTTTTCAGTCACAGACACGCTGATTTTTTCGCTCACAACCAACGACGCGGACACCGACGCTGGAATTTCTGCGAAACGAGCTCTTCAACGCTATTTACGTTAACATATATAGGCTGCTGAGGACGACGATGATCGATGGCGTAAAAAGATATTCTAAAATAGAAATTTTACGGCGGATTCACATGACCGCCTGCCTCCCCGAAATTGAAAATCTACTAACCTGCCTAATACACGCAGAAAACGTTGGCTAATAAAAGAAAAACAAAAACTTGCGTCGGCCGGGAATCGAACCCGGGTCAACTGCTTGGAAGGCAGCTATGCTAACCACTATACCACCGACGCCACACGCTCACATCCGCATTCGTTGCTATCTTTCTCCGTGTCGGACCATCAGCCCGGAGGAAAGCAGCCGGCGAGCGTGCCTGCTGCTTCCCAGGTCATTCACCCAGAGTTAACCCACTGCTGTGGCACATTCGTCCAAGTGGCGGTCTTCATTTAAACGCGCCGACGTGCCTGCACTGTCCCATGGTTAAATATATTTTTAATATCGTATTATTGAGATGGAATCTGTTACGTGTTTAGTCATTGGCTATCACTGTAGAGCGCCCTATCGTTTACGTTGTCTTTCAACGTTACCTCATCAGACACACGCATCAACGTGTCACTTATTTATGAGTTCTATTTTTTTACTTTGGAATTGAATGTACTACGTATATATATGGGTCATTCCATGCCAAATCACCCAGCGTTTTTCCGACCATCACAAATATGGCTGAAAAAGTTTCCACGCTTTTCTTGAAGGTCGAAACTAGTTCTGCTAGTTTATTTCTGTTGCCAAAACTTTTCCCGCCTGTTAGTGAGAGTCTGTAGTTTTGCGCCGACTGAGCTAAAGGGCATCAAACAACAATTTTTTTCAAAGGGCGTTTATGGGATGCACTCAATAAAATGGTATTTCCGGCAAGCTAATGAAGTGATGTAACTGTAAAAATAATGACTTATTTATGTATGTCCATTCTTCAAGGGCTTTTCGCACGAGCGAAATGGAATAAAGTTGCAAAGTGTGATATTTTTTCCAGGGACAAGGCAAACTCAAAGGGTAGAAACTAATCATATAGCAGTAAAACTGAGAGCTGGGCGAGTTGGTATGAATTCATGTTGAAACTTTTTTAGCGCGCACAAAAGACGGAGGACACAGAAAGAAGGTACAAAACGAGCGCTTACTCACAACTGATTTATTTTTTGAAAGCGACTAAACATATAAGCAGAAATAAGCAACCCCATTTCCTTTTCCATTACTTGATAGACAGCACCATGTTTGATGTCTGCATCCCAGGTCAGTGGGCATGGGCTGAAGATCGCCTTTGCGAGTGCTTCATGCCGCTTGAGTTACGTCGGCGAAAAGCTGGTGGAGATACAAAATTTCAAAAAAATATTTCTCAAGTTAAAAAAATAATACCCTTCTGTAACTTTGTCTATGTTTAGCTAATGCCAGTGTTGCAGGCGTTACTGAAAAAAAGTAACTAAATACGTTACTCGTTACACTATAAAAAAGGAACGCGTTACCGCCCTACGTTACCTACAAAAAATGTAACGCGTTACCGTTACCGTTACCGAAAAAAAGTAACGGACGTTACCTCTGCCGTTACTCCGCAATCATAAATTTTATTCGATGTGTCTTTGCCGCAGGAGTTAAACCGCAGATATATTATTATTATATTATTATTATTATTATTATTATTATTATATTATTATTATTATTATTATTATTATTATTATTATTATTATTATCTTTGCCGCAGGAACCCACAATAACAATAATTTAAATCTGAAATTTATGTTTCACGTAAAACTTCTAACACAAACAACGAATATACCCAAAATGCTGATTTAACGAGTATTACTTGCACAATGTACCGGACGTTAGCAATGGTACAGTGGCTTAAAGTTGCCTTTAGAGTTACGTGTGATGGCTTCTGACTCTGACACATGGTGAAGCCGTTTTTCTCAATGTGACATTATACAGAATATGACATTCAATCACCAACGCTATTCGCAAAGAAAGCATCAATGAAATCTCAAGAAATTTACAATAATTCTGATGGTGTGCTTCTGCTAGCAAAATAGATGGGCGAATTTTGTAGTAGTAAAGAAATGCTTAAATGCGCTAGTCACGTAAAAAAATATCTGTGCATAAATATTTTTTGTTCACTTTAACCTGTATAATTACCGCAAAAATTGCGAGCGTTTATGTGAGGGTGTTCAACATCAGCCTCACTGGCTCAGGAGTTCAATAACCAGAAACTTCGCTGCAGTTGCAGATAGAAAAAGCAAAATTTATTTTTAAAACAAAGTTGATAAGCCTTATCAACTTTGTAGCTACTATAAAATGTCGAATATTTAGACATTTTTCAAAAACAGTTTCCTTAGCTCTACAAGTTTCAAATATTGTTACTTTACTCTTTGTTGCGCATACATTTCATACACAAAATATCTTCTTTGTAACGATAATATTTGTTTTTTGCAACGTCGTGAACTTTCGAGAACGACAGGTAATGAAATTGGTCCCTCCAGATTGAATATGTTTGATATTTTTTCCCTCGTAAATTATGCAGTTAATAAGGAAATTAAGTTCCTTTTCGGGCTACTAGCATGGGACATGCATAAAATATAAAATAATCAATCAAATCTAAAATATCTATTTTCGGATCCGTGTCGATCTCTCGTGGAATCACCCGTTTACAATAACCACGATTAGTACACTAACTGCGGTAATGTCTGCCGTGTAGCTACCTGTAACCGTGGTTAGCCGTAACCGTAGTTAGCTTAACCGCGGTTAAGCAACACCACCTAGACTAGCTGTTAAGGCTGTTCGTGTGACAGCGGTATTAAGGTAGTAAGTAAAAAAAAAAAAGATATTTTTTTTTTCTTGCGTTACACGAAAAAATTCTACGTTTCGCGTCCCGCTCGCATTCTATTTCAGGGTTTTCTTCCTGCCGGGGGTCACGCCTATTCTCCACAATAAGGCAGACTCTCGATCGGCAGCGCACCTGTAGACCGGTTGACGTTACCGGCAGTCGCTTGGATGGGCCAGATTTCCACAGAAAGCTTCTTAAGTCGACGATGCGGGAGTTGTCGAATTCGATGCGGTGGTCGTTTACCATGCTATGCTCAGCGAGTGTACTCCTTTGTCACGCGAACTTGCGGACATCGTTTTTATGTTGTCGCAGCCTCTCGGGGGAGTTCTTCGTTTCCCCCACGTAAAACATTTCACGATCGGCACGTGGTATGGAGTAAACCAGCCCTTGCGCTTTCTCTTCGGACGGCCTGTCTTTTGGGCACGAAAAGGTGCTGGTGCCAGCAATCCACCTGCTACATCCACTTTCACGAGAAGCATGTCCGTACAGTTTCTCATGGTGAATTATGCTGCTTTCATCAAGCTTTTTGTGGCGATGGCCCAAACGTCCACACAAGGAGTATGCGCGTCTTAAGAAATTGGTCCCCACAATTTCCACAAAAAAAAAAAGCGATTCCACCCGCGCTTTGTTGGTGAATGCCTGGCAGGCCGACAGCAGTCCGACGCTGCGACAAAAGAATTTGTCGGGGCGAGCTCTGAGAAAACGGTACCCCCAGGATGAAAAAGTAACGAGTAACGTGACACCACACGTTACCAAAAAATGTTAACGTAAGTACGTTACCCGTTACAGTTTCTAAATTGTAACGAGTACGTTACTAAGTTACCGAAAAAAGTAACGCGTTACCGGTAACGCCGTTACTTGTAACGCGTTACCGCCAACACTGGCTAATACATAGAGCTTTTAAATGAAGTATCGTGCATATTTTTAGTCCGACCACCAAGGCAAGTTTTTTGACGACGAATACAGAGCTTCTCTCAAAAAAGTGAAATTTGCAATTTTTTTTCAGACGATTTGCTACACCTTCAGCGACTAAATTATTTTTCTTTTGTAGTATGTCGAACAGGCTTCCAGTATATGATTAATTTCTACCCTTTGAGTTTGCCTTGTCCCTGGAAAAAATATCAAACTTTGCAACTTTATTCAATTTTGCTCGTGCGAAAAGCCCTCGAAGAATCGACATACATAAATAAGTCATTATTTTTACAGTTACATCACTTCATTAGCTTGCCGGAAATACCATTTTATTGAGTGCATCGTATAAACGTCCTTTGAAAAAAATTGTTCTTTGATGCCCTTTAGCTCAGTCGGCGCAAAACTACAGACTCTCACAAACAGGCGGGAACATTTTTGGCAACAGAAATAAACGAGCAGAACGAGTTTGGAACTTCAAGAAAAACGTGGAAATTTTTTCAGCATATTTGTGATGGTCGGAAAAACGCTAGGTTATTTGGCATGGAATGACTCATATATATATATATATATATATATATATATATAATATATATATATTATATATATATATATATATATAGTATATATATATATATATATATATATATATATATATATTGCAACAGAGCAGCAAGTTGGGCAAGTTGGGCGTTCACGTGACCGGTTTTTGCCGAATGAGCTCATCCTTCTTTTTATCTTCACTGTATATATATGTCACCCTTCACTCAATAAAATTTCACTTGTGAGTCTGCGCATGTGTTGTCCCCCCCTTTTCTGTGTCCCTGTTTCTATAGCGCAGTATACCTTTGAAGAATATATATATATATATATATATATATATATATATATATATATATATTATATATATATATATATATATATATATATATGTATATATCACCAGGACATTGAAATGTACTGTATTTTATTTGTGGATTTCTTTAGCATACGCCGTTTTGGTGCGCAGCTTTGCGTGATGACTATCAGTGTGCACGCGCATTTTTCATCGTTATGATCCCGATGCCATTACAATAAGTCAACGGTCGACACATTCCACATACTTGGTTGGAGCACCGTGACTTGAGATGTATGGCGCCATCCATCTGCAGGTTTTGTCGTGCAGAGGTGTGCGACTGGCGATACGATATAGTTGGATACAACTTTAGATGTCTGCGGCATTTGCTCCTCAAAGGCGAAAGGACACAAGCCACCACCATTGGGTCGAACAAAAATGATAGGGCGTTATGAAATGATTGACAATGACTCAGCAAATCGCAATCTAACAATCGGAAAATGCATACGCAAAGGCGCGCGTTTACCGGAGCCGGTTCACGCTGTGTGAATGTCCTGGAAAGCAGCAGGCTCGCTCGCCGGCTTCTTTCTTCCGGGCGGATGTTCTGACGCGTAAGAAAAGTGCAACGAATGCGGCCACGCAGCGGAGGGCGTCGGTGGTATAGTGGTTAGCATAGCTGCCTTCCAAGCAGTTGACCCGGGTTCGATTCCCGGCCGACGCAAGTTTTTTTTTTTTTTTTCTTTTTTTTTTCTTAGAAAGTCTGGTGCTGGGCCTGTTGGTACATAGTTTGGATAATCGACGAAAGGCGGTAGCCGAAAGGCAATTGCAGAAGTTGAAGAAAGAAACAGATGGCATGTCAGTGTAGCTGACTGGACTATAGTTGGTTGTGCACACTTGAAATAAACAGCGCAAAATACGGACGGCCCCGGAAAGGAAACACACAGGACAAGCGCTGACTTCCAACTGAATTTTTATTGTCAAGTATCTTATATAAAATATAAGATGTTTTGTTGTCAATAAAAATTCACTTGGAAGTCAGCGCTTGTCCTGTGTGTTTCTGCGGCCGTCCGTATATTGCGCTGTATAATTCAAGGCATGTCAAACGCCCAGGAAAATGAGGACCGTAGGCGAGTGGGAGTACTTTTTTTATATCCACAAGATTTCCCACACTGTCGAAAAAGTAGCCACAAGGCATGGCGTACGAGTCGTGTTCTCGGCGCCATGCAAGCAGTCACGCCTGTGTGCGAGCATTGACGACCGAAAATGGAAGAGTGTTTGCACCACTCGCCATTACACTAGATTCACCGAATGCGTCCGAAATGTCGTGTATGGCATACCACTTTCTTGTGGTAGAGTGTACATAGAGCAGTCGGGGCGCTGCTTCAATACACGCTTGAAAGAACTTGATACATACGTCACTTCAGGAGGATGCGCGGACTTGCCAAGTCATTGCAGAGCGTGTGGTTGCTCACCCATTTTTGATGATACGCAGATAATTGGTAGGGGAGCCACGAAATGTGAGAGAGAAATCATCGAAGTGTATGAAATAGAAAAACACGGACATTATCGGTGGGTGAGGGCACCTTCCCTATCGTTATCACGAAAAGAGGTGACGTTTCTAGAGAAACGTAATTAGAGGGTATAACGCGCTGCGTTTTTTTTTATCTGCACGGTTTTCTTTCTTTCTTTTTTAAGGCGTAAGGGCGTTTAGGGTATGCTTGGTCGGCCTCATGCCCGCCGCTCTCACCTTTACTGTATTATGCATGGTGCATGTACGTCATGGTTTTCCTTTCGAATAGTTGTTTCATTAAACTGTTGCTAGTCCCAGCGTGTCTGTTCGTCAAAATTTCTGCTCCTGTGTGCGCATATTTCAAGGCTGGGTTCATCGATTTTCTCAAAATATTTTTTGTTCACCTTTTTTTTAATCGCGATTGTTAACCGCGTGCATAAGGCCGGTTGGCTGATTTTAAATCTCTTGGAGAAAGGCGGTCACGTGAATCCGACCTAAGATTGCTCGTTGTGAATGTTGTTTTACGGCATGTCCTCGTAAGCCTACGTTATGTCTACTGCACGAAGGTGGCCTCCCGCGTTAATCTCAAGTTTACTCTGTTTGGAGGGAACTGATTTACATGCATGAAAAAATAAAGCCCACACACATTCAAAACATTAGAAAATAGCTAACGGGTCTTCCTTTATTGAGAAATAAATGGAAAAGTGTGGTGTCACCGTTGTGTGGCGCTGCCTGCCCCTTTTTGCTTTTGTTAATGGCATGTTAAAATGTAAGGAATGGAATATTGAGGCTTATGCAACTTGAGCTGTTGTCATATGGTTTTCAGTAACGCGCCCAAGGGGCAAATCGTCAGCCACGCTCTAAAAACAAAAAGAGTCTTCTGACTCTTTTTTGCGATTCGTGACTTGCCACGTGTGTGTGTGTATATACATAAATATATAAATGAAGGAAGGGAATATTTTTCGAAGCTTCGTTCTTTGTTTGACACAACCGCAATGAAAACCTGCAGATAACGAAGCCAAGGAAGGCATACGGAAGGTTAATTGTACGGTTTCAAGTGTACTGTAATAACTATGACATAGATGTGAAGAAGGTAAAGTGGGCGTAAAGCCAACTTGCCGCTGGCAGGAACCGAACCTGCGACCTTCGGAATACGCGCCCGAGGCTCTTACCAACTGAGTTAAAGGGACCGATAACTGGCTACACTGTGTTATTATATCCCGGCGGAAATGAGAAGACCGTCAACTACAGTGACAGAGTGAAGCATCATTTTCCCGAACTGAGTAGGATTCATACATTTAATTTGCGTTTAAAGGTCACAAAAAAAACAAAAGACGGTATGTTGCGCAGCCTAGCGGAAGAGCCTTGAAGCTGAATTATGGAGTCTTTCACTTTGCGGTACGTATCTGATGCTTTCACCCGCACCAGAGTTAGGGGTAAAAATTACAGTATGTATATTATTATCCATCGCCGCTCTATTCAGTGCTGCTTACAAAACAAAAGGAGCTTACGGTGTGCAGAGGCGCTGCATCCGCGGGAACTAGTGGTACATGTCGAGCCGCGGCGCAGGCGCGTGGAGTGCACGCATGCGCATCAAACACAGCGCACACAGCTTGCCCACTGTACAAACAAATCATGGCTGCCAGATGATTAGTTGCAAAGTACCACTGCTTCTAAGTGAACGGCACAACGCGAACATTTTTCTGGAGAACATTTGTAATACGCATGTACGTAATTATATAATTGGTCGCCGTGTTACGTCAACAGCTTCCCAACATTGCAATTGTTCATTCACGCACAGACCCCACAAATCGCAATCTGCTTGCACGGTTACATGTTTCATCTTAAAATATCACCGCTTGCTGTGGTTATTCTATTTTTATATTGCGCTAATTGCTCACGAAACTGGTTTGTACGTTTTTGCACGTTTTCTTTCCTCATGGATTTGTACGAAACGAAAAAGGGATAAAAAAAACAGAGAGCAAGGCACAAACAGAAAATAGAAATAAAAGGAAACAAAGAAATAGAAAGAAGCAGAGAAACAATGAGAGGGAAGAAAGAGAAAGAAATAGATAGAGAGAGAAAGAAAGAAATAGAAGGAAAGAAATTGAAAGCAACAGGTACAAAAGAAAAACACAGAGAAAGAGAAAGACAGAGAAGAAAGAAAAAGAAATAAAGAGAAACGCTTAAGGTCCCCCAGCTCCGCTCTTCCTTCGGGCATTGCACCACTAGTCCGAAGATGCCATAATTTTTTTATTGCGATAGCAATTATATGGACAGTCTCGATGGGTTTTTGCCGGTGCCGTCATGTCCTTCCGGTATAAGGTCCAAATTGATAAGATGCCCCCGCGCATTGTATGTTTTACCGCGGGTAAAAGTGCGCGAGCGGGGGCGACGAACGCGGCCGAAGCAGAGATCAAACGAGCAAGCCCATTTCCGTCGCTTGGAGGGTGCATGCGATAACATCAACCCGCTCGGGATGCCTGCCGTCGAAGCAAGCAGGAGACGCCTCGCCCGTGTTTAACGACAATGAAGAGACACGAGGTGGGAGCGGGGAGGGGAGTTGTCGCGCGAGGAGCCACTTTGAACTTTGAATCTAAGGGCGCGGTCGCGATCGCTGGCGCGCGCGCTATATCGAAAGCCATCACAGCGGGCGGCTCGTATACCCGTCTACGTGCTGCGCTCTCAACGCGAAGTGAATATGCGGAGAGCATCTCTCCGTGGTGCGGCCGTATTCCTTACACTAGCGTTTTGTAGTTACGCGAGATGGGATACAAAACAGCTGCCAGCCTCACTTCGTGTAACAATACAATTTGTTGCTATCGAATTCATTGCTTCGCCCTTGCGGTGACTGTGACTTTTTTCAGTAACGAAAGACTTTTAAATGCGAAGCATTTCTTAGCGAACCTCAGGCACTTTGGCCGTTTCTATCTACGTATCTATCTATCTATCTATCTAGCCGCCTACGTCCGGGTGCTCTCCAGGTCGTCTCCATAACTTGTAATATACCAAAATTGGCATAGCAGGGGATCAGTATATGACGAACACGATCCACTGGTCATGACATGAATAACGCAAAATACCTGTCGCGTACGTCATGAAACCCTTTCTCTCAGTCACGTGTGGCACATACCCGCATACCAGAGTTCATGTTTTGTGGGTATGTGCCACAGGTGATACAGAGCCTCAACCAACACAGTAACCGCGAAAACACACACATTGACACGCAAGGAAAATGATCATAATAACAATTGTTGGGGTTTTATGTCCCAAAACCACGATATCATTATGAGAGACGCCGTAGAGAAGGGCTCCGGAAATTTTGACCTTCAGGTATTTTTAACGTGTACCGAGATCACACAGTACACGGGCATCTAGCATTTTGACTCCATCGAAATTCGACCGCCGTGGCCGGGATCGAACCCGCGACCTTCGGGTCAGCAGCCGAGCGCCGTAACCGCTACACCACCGCGGCGAACGCAAGGAAAGGGGGGAAGCTGAAGACAGAACAGCCCTGGAAGACGCTAAACTACCGCCCACTCGTCCACGTGGTCCGAATCGTTGACCACGCGGATTACGCAAAAACCGAGATCAAAACTTCCTAAATTAAATCTGCCGAGAGTACCAGGCCTCTCATCATTACCGGTGACTTCAACATTGATTTATCAAGACCCAACAACGCCTGCTCCTTATACTGCGTCAAAGACGGCTTGGATGTGGACAGGGAATCAAAAGACCTCGCTGCCACGTCCAGGACAGGAGGCATCATAGATCATTTCATCGTAAGAGGCATCAAGGATTTCCACCAGCTGTACTATACCTCGCACTTCAAAGCACTCAGACCCCTCGTAGCCGCGATCATGAACAGATCCTAATAACAAATCCGGTCCAGCTGCTGGGGCTCACTAATCACGGTGATGATGACCTTGTTCAAGAGCTGTCATGAACCCCTTCCACACATGCACACGGGTTTGTGTGTGCGTGCGTGCGTCCTCCATCATAACGGACAAGTATAAGCATAACCGTAACAACTGCACTGTGACTGCAACGTATGTGCAGTGCGCCTCCGCCTGCCACTCGGCACTGTATATACCTAGGAAAACTTTCCTGAACGAAGCTTAGTTGCGAGCAACGCCTGTCCTGCGCATCGGTGTTCTTTCTTTGTCTTGGTCGGATTCGCGCTATCCAGTATTGAATAATATAAGCACTACATATCAGCTTACCACGTATGGTGTTGGTAACACCCATGTTTCTGTTCGCATCGTTACGCAACTGTAAACAACTGGTTATATAATACATATGCAACTCTTCAACTGATGAGTGTGCGTATACCACTTCCACATTTCTCTATAGCGTCATTCCGTAACGTTTTGCTCAATGTGAAAAATTACGCCACATCATCAACCCGTGCATGCTTCGCATAACATCGATTCCCAAGGTACGTGGGATCTGCCGAATTTTTCGTCTTCTTTTGCTCGTCTTGCGTCCATGTCTTTCGCGTGGTGTTTTGTGCCAAAGGTGTGTGAGTGGAGTCAATGTAATTGATGAGAACATGTATGTAGGTTGCGTCGCGCCTGCACAGCTACTGCTGCTCGGAACCATAGGTCGGCAAACTCCCTCATTTGCCGACTCACTGAGACTCACTCAGACTCAGATCGAGTCATGAGTCTGAGTGAGCCCGGGCGAGTAATATTTATGTGAGTTTGAGTCCGAATGAGGTCGGTTGAGACAAATTTTAGTGTGTCTGAGTCCGATTAAGTCCGGTTGAGGAAAATTTTGGTGGGTATGAGTCCGAGTGAGCGCTAATGAATGAATTAATAAACTTTATTAAAGTCCAGCAGTTTCCTTCGACCGAGGCGGGGGGAAGAGGGCATTAATGATGATGGCGTCGGGTGACGGCTCGAAGTCCTTGGACCCGGGCGGCATCTTCGACTTGCCGGAGGGCCCAAAGTTGGTCGGTCAGCTTGTCGCTGGTGAGTGCCACCTCCCAGCGGCAACGACGCCGACGAAACCGATCCGCAGCAGTGACCACAGCCGCGGCGGCGGCCGGCCACTGCCCTCGCGCGCGAAATATATTCCATGAATGAGTCTGAGTGAGCTCCAAATTTTTTAGCCGAGCTTTGGTGATAGCTACTCAACTTCAGCATTATTATCAGCCTTATGGCGGCTCACATTGATACTCATCTTCTACTCGCAGATACTTCAACACACTAGCGTTCATACGCCAGCTCAATATTTATTGATCACAGGCGTGCCTTGATCCCCCCCCCCTCAAAATCCTTCAAAGGAAGTTCTTGATAAAAATATCTCGTGTGAGTCACATCTTTCAATAAAAGTATCGTTACTAGCTTGCAATTATTCATAACTCATATGTGAAGGTATGAGATCAAAATGAGTATCGTAGGGTACCTATTATGCGAGATATTCGCATTTAAGCGCGTTGACACCCTGATCAAAAAATCTAATTGTACGCTAACGGACTCATGAGTCAACTCACTCAGATTCCCTCAGACTCAGATTGAGTCATGAGTCCGTGTCTAAGTGAGTCCGAGTAAGTAATATTTAGATGAATTTGAGTCCGGTTGAGGGAAATTTTAGTGAATCTGAGTCCGAGTGAGTCCGCTTGAGGAAAATTTTGGTGTGTCTGAGTCCGAGTGAGCTCTAAGGGCAAAATATATTTCATGAGTGAGTCTGAGTGAGCTCCACATTTTTTGCCGACCTATGCTCAGAACACAAATACACTCGTGTAAGAAACGCCGCCTACGCATTGGTGCACATCTGTAACCTATGTTGTACTGTTAAGCACGGCTAAGAGATTTCGCAATCTCGATTTACATATTGTACTGATATAGGCAACAGCACAATATCTCTCTGAACAGTGCACCGATGCAGATGCAACGCTCACATATACATAACAGTACGTTGCGGAAGGGGAGTCTACAAGAATGCACCTTGTGTGGAAGCGTTGCGGTCTCCGAGAAGAAGTCTGGGGATGCTGTCGCTGTAAAAGTGCAACGCATCGCATGCAGCGATTCTCTTCGTAATGAAAACGATGGCAGTGACGACAAACAAGCTTCAAATAGTGAAACACAACAATGTTTGATCAGGGGGTTTAAATAATAAATGAAGTACTTAGGATCAACCTCATGTGAACCGGCGTCCGATATGCCGAGTTCTTGCATGTGCACTTGTTTCTTGCCATATACATAGAGGAAATTCCCCGCGTCGAAGACACTATGAAAAAGAATACTTAGGAGCGTGAACATGCGAAGCCATGATCATAGAGACTGTGAGCGATGAGTCATATGGGCGACGCATACTACAAATCGGTCGGAGTGTGCGTCAGAGCGACTGAACGAGGATTTGGAAAGAGGCAAACTGTACGCTACTTAAACCCTAGACTGTATATTCGTACGATCCCATAAGTTTGTAAAATTGTATATTCGTATGACCCTCTATCGTGATATGGAGGCAAGCTTTTCGCTTGCCTCCATTTGCCCGATAAAGGAAGCGCTCAGCTGTTTTTCTATAATTCTTAGTTATGTTTATCAGGTTTAGGTACGCGCTTTCCTGACATCACGTGTCCTTTTGCGTGAGCGCGACGCGTCTTGCGGTAAAAAGTAACCGGTATTTAGGTATGAGGTAACCAGTCAGTCACTCTGAATGATGGGCAGGAAGCTAATCAAATGGTACATTCATTTCAAAAATTTACAAGCGTGTGTCGCATCCGCGTTGGTTTCGCTGTGACGTCAAAAGGCCCGGAACATCTGCGATACATGCATGCAAAAGCTGCTGCTCTGTATTCGCAATGCCCATAGACTGTCGCGCCGCCAAGCGGAATTCAGGAGCGTCCTCTCGAGGAGGGTTAGTAGACGACAAAATGGCAGCACTACCCAGTCGCTCCCTTGTTCGGCTGTGCTAGCCTCGGTGTTAACGCGTTGGCAAGAAAGGAACACTACGACTTTCCATGTTCCCTGCATCAGTGAACAAACCGGGCCCTCCGTGCCACGAGAAATCAGATTCATTCTTGCGAGACGCGAAGTTTTCGTAAAAATACGTGGAAACTCACGCTTTCAATGCTAGCCCACAGTGTACACATACTATAAGCTTCGCGAGGCTTTCTGTAGCCACGTAGGTAAGTTAAATGTTATCGTCCGACATATTCAGTTGAAGCTCACCCTGTTTTACCTGCATATGTAATTGGTCAGTGTTTCTTGTATTGCATGAGTCCCATAACACTGTACGCGGGAGGGAGGTCGCGCGGCCTCGCGATGTGCTCATGTATAACTGAGCAATCTCAAGTTGCCGATACATTAAAATAGGGCCTCTATCCTTTGTCAGCAAAGCGCTGTTACGAATCGTGCGAGCGATGTTTCAATCATTCGAGGACGCGTCTGCTCGACGCCTTTCGTGGAGCGAACGCTTTCCACCTTTCCACGCCGTCCTTCGCCAGTGTGTTGGGTTTCATAGCCACCGCTGCGCCGCTTGTTTTTGTAAGTTTGTTGATAGGTGGCAGCACACTGCAAGCGATTTGCTTGTTGACCGGTCTGAGAGCAAAATCAGCAAAATCGCAAAATGTACTCCGCGCCAAGACGTCTCTCTAATTGTAAACGTGGTGACGCGTGGTCGAAGTCGTTCGGCGGAGGAAATTCTTCCGATTGCTTTCAGCAGTGATGTTGAAAGAAACCATCTTGACGACGAGGTTTTTTCACTGGACGTACAAAACTGAAAGCACGGAGAGTGACAGCGACGATGAACGATCAGCTGCTAACGAGGAGCGAGTTGCACTTCACGTCCCCTCGTGCGTTAATGTTCATTCACGCTCGTAAGTCACTTTGTATTTAACGTATAATATCCCTGAACGAGATCACAATAAAAGCATAGTTCTTCTTGTGCATTGCATCTATCACAACTATTGTTGATGTTATGGAGCGCCGCATGCCGCCAACACGCTCGAGCTCTACCAGCGAAGCGAAGTGGTTAGAGCGATGGAACGTGCAGTCACGGCCACAATCCACGCCTCTCGGCTAACTTCTTCGACGTTGCGAAAAGCATACGTCTGCATTCTTTTCGATATTCATGTCTCGATCGTCCTGATCGAACCTGCAACATGCGAGTGAAGTGAATTGCACACGGCTAGTCTCAGCAAGGCTGTGACACAAGCGCTACTGAATGAGATGTTAAATGGTTGTGTTCCGTTGAAGACGTAACTCCGCGTTCCCGACTGCGCAAGTAATGACGACGGCGTATAATGTTTGCAAACCATCACCACGTTAAACGTGTGGTCCCGTGCAGCAGCGATGGCGCTACTCGCTGGCGGCCTACTACTGCCGCAAATCCGTGAGGCAGGCTCGGCACGTACTACCTCGAAGTGCCGTTCAGCTCATACGTCAATTCTAGTTCATGCAGTTTTATGTAGCACGCACAGGATTTCGCAAAGCATCGTTATGCACGGTAACGGAGCTGAAATATAACCTTTCGCACCGCAGCAAATAATTAGGTGGCGAGTACTTAGCACTTTCCATGGTTTGGGAAAGTATTTTGGTCTCAAATGTAAACATTTCGACAGACGTCTGTCTGGCTGGGTGGAAGAAATTAAGAAGCTGAAATACCTCCAGCCACAAATTCTTGGAGGAAACCCGACGTTTCGAGACCGGCTTGGTCTCTTCTTCAGGGGTGACTGTGCTGATCAAGGGGGCTTCGTCGCAGCTTGTTTTTGGCTCCGCCTTTCTCTTTCCCTCACATTCCGGAGGCCGTGCACGTAGATCGGAGGCATTGTTCCGAGGGACCGGTTCACATTCGCAGGTGTGTTCTGGATGTGCCACTTTGATAGAGAGTAAGAGCCTCCTTCCCAGATTCCTTTCCGTTTCTATGAAGGAAGCGCCCTCGAAGTCAATTTTGTGGTCGTGCTTCTCGCAATGCTCTGCAAGGGCACTGCGTTGTATTTCCATCTTTCTGACGTCGTTTTTGTGTTGGCGCATTCTTTCCGGGAAGCACTTACTCTCGCCTATGTAGCTCGCTGGACAGTCAGCACATGACACTTTGTAGACTACGCCCTGGTGTTGCTCCCGGGATGGTCGATCTTTCGGCCGCGGTAGTAAGCGAGCGAGCGTTGAGGCCGGCTTGTGAACCACCGTGACCCCAGCTTTTCCGAGAACCCTGGCGAGCTGTTCGCTAGTTCCCGGAACATACGGGATGACGACTCGTTGGGCTGGTTTCTTCGATACCATTGTATCCGGTGGGGTGGCCAGCGTGGGAGGAGGGTCACGTGTGTCGTTCGCAGATGCGTCTCCGCGGTGCGGAAGCTGATCTCTCGGCATGCGGCGTGCCACACGGCGGATGAAAGCTGTCATGTATCCGTTCTTTCTTAACTCGGCCACGACCCTCTCTTCTTCTCTCTTTCTCTCTCCTTCTGATGTGCAAATGGCTCTTGCTCGTGAAAAGAGTGCCGACACCACGGAAGCTTTGTGGGCCGTGGGGTGACTCGAGGTGAAATGCAAATACCTGCCGGTGTGCGTTGGTTTTCTGTACACCGAGAAGGTTTTGCGTTCGCCTTGTCGTCGTACTAAAACATCGAGGAACGGTAGCGCTCCGTCTTGTTCTCTTTCCACCGTAACTGGATTGCTTGGTCGACGGAGTTAAGATGTTCGAGGAAGCTGTCTACCGCTGTTCTCTTTATGATGCAGAAGCAGTCGTCCACATACCTCACAAATACTTTCGGCCTTTCAATAAAGGAACGCAGTGCCGCCTCTTCTACGTGCTCCATTGCGAGGTTCGCAGCTGTAACGGAGACGGCTGCTCCCATCGCGGTCCCGTTGGCCTGTCTGTAGAAGTCCCCGTTGACACTAAAGTATGTTCCCTTGAGGCAGTACTCCAGTAGGCGGCACAGCTCATCGGTGCTCAGGCAGGTTCAGGCAGTGGCACATCCAGAACACACCTGCGAATGTGAACCGGTCCCTCGGAACAATGCCTCCGATCTGCGTGCACGGCCTCCGGAATGTGAGGGAAAGAGAAAGGCGGAGCCAAAAACAAGCTGCGACGAAGCCCCCTGATCAGCACAGTCACCCCTGAAGAAGAGACCAAGCCGGTCTCGAAACGTCGTGTTTCCTCCAAGAATTTGTGGCTGGAGGTATTTTGGTCTCATATCCATTCCAGCGCAGCTCATTACTTCATCCGGTGAAAGTGGCACGGGTCGTACGTCCGCACGTCCTATCTGTTCCTATGCTAACAAACGGGTTGACCCTCCTCCTGGCGCCATCTTGAAAAGCACGGCGCGCCACCTATAGTTCGTGGGCATTGCGAATACTCATTCGAGTGCTTAATTATTTTTCCGAAGAGCTTCGATACTTGGCATTACTTTTGCAAGTCGTTGACAAATAACGCAACCTAATTGCTTTTACAGCGAAAGCTGTTATGAGATCATTTCACCGGCCGTTTTTGGCGCCGTAGTTGTCCGCCGCCGCCGCTGCCGCCGGTGTCCGTAACCACTATCGCTCGAAATAAGAAAAAAAAAACGAAATAAGAAAAAACTTCCAGGATGGAACGAGGTTCGAGCCTGGAACCCCAGCGTGGGAGCCAAGTATTCAACCTATGAGCCATGCCGGTGCTTGAAACTGCCTTGCAAAAAGACCCTATACAGTCTTCATGTCGGGAAGGAACCACATTAACATGTGTAATGTAGCGTGGTAGAAGAGTAAAATAACAACCAAGTGTCACACAATGCGAATTCTGTAACCAGGCGTCACACAATGCGAATTGCGCAACGAGTGAGTTGTTGAATGCTTCCAACCCATTACAAAGGGCTCTGCCATAATTCTTCGTCGTCATTAGCCACAGCATCAACAAAGTGCACATAATGCCTTACAGGTGTTTAGCAGATACTACGGTTCTGCGCAGAATGACTAAAAATTGCGTAGTGGCTGCTTCCTTCCTTCACAAAAATTATGATTTATAGCGTAGTGGGTTCCGCGCAAGTGCACTTCTATTGGTTGCCAAGGAAGCCCATAAGGCTCCCATGATCCATTTCCTCAGGGTCTCAATAAAGTTAATTTCCTTTCTCTATCTCTTTCTCACGTTAGCGTATGTTATAAAGTGTGGTGGGAGAATGAAATAACGACCTGGCGTCACACAATGCGAAGTACGTAACTAGTGGGTCATTTAAAGCTTGCAACCGATTACAAAAGGCTCAGTCATAATTCTTCATCGTCATCAGTCATCGCATCAAGAAACTGCACATAATGCCTTAAAGATGGTACCTCGCTTCTCCGCAGAATGACGAGTAATGTCGTGGTGGGTGCTTCCAACTTCACAAAAATGATCGTTTGTGGCGTAGTGGGTACGTTGCTAGTGTAGTTGTATTAGTAGCCACAAGAGAGTTTATAACGGGCTCTAGAAATGCCGCTCTTCGAGCTTTCGCTGTGACTGTGCTGCGCTTTCCGCGCAGGCCTGGCGTTTTTTGACAGCGACTTGCACTCAATAAAGATTTTGCACGTAAATTATTTGTAAAATCAGGGCATATTAAAGTGGTGTGGTATGGTAAATGGGTCGTCTTGGTTTCAGTTTTACATCTCAGGAACTGTTCCATTCTTCACTTTGAAATTTCTCGCGGTCAGTAAGACAGCTTTCTGCCTTGAGTAATTTTACGTCATTACGGCCGCGGGATCGAATCCCGGCCGCGGAGGCTGCATTTTCAATGGAGGCGAAAATGTTTGAGGCCCGTGTATTGAAATTTAAGGGCACGTTAAAGCGCCTCAGGTTGTCGAAATTTTCGGGGCCCTCCACTACGGCGTCCCTCATAATCATATGGTGGTTTTGGGACGTTAGACCCTAGATATATTATTATTATAATGCTATCACGTACATGAACACTTCGTGCATCTGCGTGTGCCTAGTCAAGCCAGGACCAGCCGAATGCCGACCAGCTGTGCTCTGCGCCATCGTTGCGCGACTCAGTTCAAGTTACGCATTTCTTTTACTAATCAAATAAAAGAGGGCTTTTTTGGTCGATTTACCGAACCATACCCCCTGACGCAACCTAATTAGTTTCAGGCAGCGATTTGCGCTTAAGAAGCATGCTGCTTGTAAGTTATTTGTAGGATGAGATTTATTAGCCATATGAAGGCGAAAGCCTTACATGGTTCATCAAAAGCGGAAATTGACCATCAGTGTCGGAGGCGTCAGCATAAAAACGAGGGATGCAAAAAAGTATCATCACTTGTTGACGTCACCACATCATGTCAGCATGACGACGCAGATCGCAAAAATTTGTTAAATAATTATGACGTCATTATGACGTCATCAAAAGAGATCGCTTGGTGAAAGATGGGCTGATCACGGAGGCCCGGCAAAACTCGGTGATGTCCAGAAAGCTTTCAATGCCTCCGATCCTGGAGGCAGTGCAAAACCGCGTCAGGTGCAGAAAGTTTTCAAACGGGGGGGGGAAGGATGAATACTGCCACGCTCACTTCTTTTTCACTAACAACGCGGGAGACGCCGATGGACATTTTTTAGAGTGGAATGATGAATAGGAGAAGTTGGGGCCATTATGATGGCACCGGTTTCTTGTTATCGCTTAGCAGACAAAATATGCATTAAGAAATAATAATAATAAGGCCGCAAAGTGTTATGCAGTCGTACATAAGGTGTGCAAATACAGTACAACCGAACGCCACATGAAAGTTCAAATTAGTAACATAAGTTCACATCTAGACGTCCAAACTCAGATATTCTGTATGGCTGTTGGACGGCTGGATGATGTCGTCGCGTAACATTTCGTCGGCTTCTTTCTTTACTGCCTCGCTTTCTGGCGCCGAAATTCCGCACGGGCTCCGAAGGATTGGTCGGGCACTTCGTTCTATTTTGACGATTAATAGCCGGCAGGATGACACAGGACAACAAAGCGAGCAGCACGAGCAGCAGCTTCCGGTCCTCTGAGGGAGACTACGTTGAAGCGTCTGCTCTTGTGATCTCTGAGTACACATTTGTCTTTCCTCGTCGCACCGCGGTTCTGTATCTTGTTCATTCTGCGTTGCGACACTGGTGGAGGTGCTGGACATTCTGCGTCTGATGCTCGGGACTCCCCCACGGAGCGGCACTTTCAGTCCGACACCGCAACTTGTTCCTGCAGTGGATACTCCTGTCTACCGCTACAGTCGCCGACTGCGAGGCCTCAGTCCCGCGGCAACCCCCTTGGAACTTCCCCAGCCAAGGAATCCGTCTGGAGAAATGGAGACTGGAAGCGCTTCAGAGGTGACTGTTGAGCAGCCTCGGATTCCCGAGACCTCCCACGGCGAGGTTTATGAAGACGTCGACGTTTATGAAGGAGGCAAGGTTTATGACGTCGGCGAGGTTTATGAAGACGTCGACGTTTATGAAGGATTGGTTAGAACAGTATGAGCAAGTCGCGAAGGCTAACCATTAGACCGTAAAACAGACGCTCTCACACGTCTGCTTTGCTGTGGCGGATAGCGCTCGTGCGTAGTACGAGAACCGCGATGCCACATTGTCTTCTTGGGATGAATTTCGGCAGCCACTTCGCAGCAGCTTTGCAAACAAGGATCGCCGCGATTCTACTCAGCAACTAATCGAGTCGCGCATATAGAAATCCAATGAGAGTGTCGCCATGTTTCATATCCTGAAACATGGCGGACATGAAACATCAGGACATGACCCGCTTTTTTCGACGACCTGACCCTGAGATGCCTGAAGCTAAGAAACTCCGGACATTTGATGCCAGGCACAAAACAACAACTGTTTGCCGGCCTTCTTCGCAACCCAGTGATAAGCTATGCGGAATTCATCAGAGGCTAAACTATCGAGCGAGCGCTGCAGCAAAGCAACGGTGCCGCTATTACGACCAACCAAACAACGCCTCGATCAGCGTCTTTGCTCTGACAGCCGGTAGAGAGTGCTTTCTGCGTGAGCTGATTCGAGAGGTCGTTCGCGAGGAGATCCACAACCGCCTTGTGACTACGAAAGAATTTGCAATGGCTTACGTTGCAGAAGCCGTGTGGAAAGAAATCAGGCAAGCATTTACGTTGCCCGAATCGCTGAATCGCTACGAGACTAGCGATCTATAAACTATGCGTCGGCCATCCGTCGTCCAACGTCAGTGGCGCACAACTCGTTACCACTGGCTCATATACTTACAACGAGCCGGTGATTCCTGCGTATATTCCACCGCCGCTGCCGACTCCACAGCTTAATGCGCATACCGAACCATCGTCGTCCTACCCTCCGCCAACGTCTGCAACCTGGTCGCAAAGGATGGCCAGCAGTCAACCATGCATTTGCTCGTAAGACGGACTTGTGGCGACCGTCGTGCGCCCGTCCACATTGTTTCCGCTGCGGATAAACCGGCCATGTTTACCGCATTGACGAAGCCTATATAAACATAATGGAAGAAATCTACAGCGCATCCACAGCCACTATAGTCCTTCATAAAGAAAGCGACAGAATCCCAATAAAGAAGGGCGTACGACAGGGAGACACGATCTCTCCAATGCTATTCACCGCGTGTTTACAGGAGGTTTTCAGGGCCCTAGATTGGGAAGAACTAGGGATAAGAGTTAATGGAGAGTATCTCAGTAACCTGCGCTTCGCTGATGACATTGCATTGATGAGTAACGCGGGAGACGAATTACAGCTCATGATTACTGAACTGGATACAGAAAGTAGAAGAGTAGGTCTGAAAATTAATATGCATAAAACTAAAGTAATGTGGAACAATCTTGGCAGAGAACAGCGCTTCGCGATAGGTGGCGAGACGCTGGAAGTTGTAAAGGAGTACGTCTACTTAGGACAGCTAGTAACCGCGGAGCCGAACCATGAGAGTGAAATAACTAGAAGAATAAGGATGGGATGGGGCTCATTCGGCAAGCATTATCAAATCATGAATGGTAGTCTACCACTATCTCTCAAGAGGAAGGTATATAACAGCTGCATCTTACCGGTACTTACCTACGGAGCAGAAACCTGGAGACTTACAAAGAGGGTTCAACTTAAATTGAGGACGACGCAGCGAGCGATGGAAAGGAAAATGATAGGTGTAACCTTAAGAGACAGGAAGAGAGCAGAGTGGGTCAGGGAACAAACGGGGGTTAAGGATATCATAGTTGAAATTAAGAAGAAGAAATGGATATGGGCCGGCCACGTAGCACGTCGGCAGGATAACCGGTGGTCATTAAGGGTAACTGACTGGATTCCAAGAGAGGGCAAACGCGTGAGGGGAAGACAGAAAATTAGGTGGGTAGATGAGATTAAGAAGTTTGCAGGTATAACGTGGCAACAGAAAGCACAGGACCGGGTTGATTGGCGGAACATGGGAGAGGCCTTTGCCCTGCAGTGGGCGTAGACAGGCTGATGATGATGATGATGATGATGTTTACCGCATTGGCCCGTATCGTGAACAGAGATATCAGACTTTTGAATATCTCTTGTGACGTTTTCATAGGCAGACGTCCAGTGACAGCGCTAGTGGACACTGGTGCAGATTTCTCTACTATACGCCAGAAACTCGCGGACCGCCTTAAAGAAGCTGGCTGATCCCTCTGTCATAGCAATCGGTATAATATGAAAGTGAAACCTGTCTTCATATGAGTAGTTGAATGTTTACAGTGAATTGATATATGAGAGCTTGCACAATGTCTGTTAGTGTTTGGCAGATATAACATCGGTTGATGTAGACGCACCCACGTTGACGCGTAGTGACACATTTCCGTCCCGACGACTTACGCCCATGATCATGATTTAACCCTTGATGAAGCTGATGTTGTTAACATATACGTGGAAGCTGGATATGAATGATGAATTCCGCACAAAGATGGCATGAACAAGCTCATGTCAAGCACTGCTACTCGATATGCACTCCATCAAAGCGTCGTGAAACGCGTAGAGAAACGCGTCGCGCGTCCTGTCTTCCCTCTAGCCTGGCTGTGATTTTTCACAGGGCGAGCGGGGAGCATGGTGCGACAGCCAGGCGAGCATCGGGGAGCTATTCTTTTACTATGTATGGATGATATGAGCGATCACTGACCTCCATTAAAAAGGCTGGACGGCGCATCCCCTCTCTGCGAGGCGGGCGCTTGAGAAGCGACCGGAAGGTCCCCTGTTTGTCCCGGAAGCTGGCGTCTTTTGGCCGTCTCAGTCGCGCAATTCAAATATTTTCGGGCGGCAGCTGTTGTTATGATCATTTTTATTTTTTATTTTTTCAAACTCTGCGATTACGCCTCACTTTAGACGCCGATGAACGCTACACGAAAGATGACAGACGCCGTGCCCGACACCGACCGGATACGGCGGAGTCGTGGCTGTAACATGTGACCTACCAGGCAATTCCGACAACATCGCCGAACCATTTCGGACATTGCTATTCAGCCTCGAACTATCCATTGTAAGAGGCGTGGTAAACACATATTGCGGACACATGCAAGTCCCGGTAACAAACTTCAGCCCTGAGCGACGGCATCTTGCGAGAGGTATGGCAGTCGCGTACGTAGTGGCGCTCACTGAGAACGCATACTGCTTGACTGTGGAGCAAGACGATGCCACCAGCCTGCTGGCCGTACCTCTATCCGTCGACATTGGCCCAAGTTTGCTGCCCTACGTTAGAGCACTGCACGGGCCTGATTTCTCGGCCCGGGCAGGGCCCGCGCCCGCTTTACTAAGCCCGGGCCCAGCTTGGGCCCGTGGTCCCAAGCCCAGGCCCGGCCCGGGCCCGTGGTTCCAAGCCCGGGCCCGGCCTAGGCCCGGGCGTTCATTATTAAACTTATCCTGGGCGCGCGTGTTCATGAGCAGGCCCGGCCCGGGCCCGCTAGAGGATATTAGTTGTTGACGATGATTATTAATGATGCCTGGCGTTTTGTAGCGGGCGATCAGATGGAAAATTTGGTGTGTACGTGCATCGAAATGTTGCTTTGCCCGCGGTGGTAGCTCAGCGGTTAAGCTGTCTCGCTGTTAAGTCCTAGGACGTGGGTGCGATCCCCGCGGCCACGGCGGCCTCATTTTGATGGGGGCGAAATGCAAGAACACCCGTGTACTTATCTTTAGGTGCACTTTAGAGAACTCCAGGTGGTAGAAATTAATCCGGTTCCCACAATGGCGTGCCTCTTAATAATCTTGTAGTTTTGGCACATAATACCAAGGAATATAGATGAAATGTTGCCTATATGGCACATGGCAAGTCATCACAATAACAGTATGGTGAAAATAAAACATAGCAACAAACTTTATTTAAAAGAAGTGTACAACTAACGTCAAAACGCGGATAGAAGCAAACACGGGGCATTTTCTTTTATAGCTCTTTTCTACACTCCCGTTGGAAACATTAATTACACAATATTTAAAAGAGGCTCCTCATTAATCATTTGTTGCAGCAAGATAAAACACGCTAACGTTATATATGGTGAACAGCCACCAAAAGCAGATGAAATATAAATCGTTCATATTCTAACAATGTCACGCAAACGTAATCGCCTTGAGATGGTTCCGGTGTGCGCCTCGGGCAAGACAGCTACGAACATACGATGTCTGTGACAAGTTATGTTCCTTTAATTCCCTCACTGCCGAAACAAAAATTCGAAGATGATTTAAAGCCAACACACGCCTTAACATCAGCAATTCGACCACAAGGATATCCACATATAATTCGGTCTACACCTCTAGAGGGGCAACGAAGGACGCGGGCATCAAATATCTTTGTTTACTTAGAGATTGTAGCGTACGTGTCAACCTCAAATAAAAGACCGAAATCTTTATTCCTCCCATGGGAACAACCGTGACCTGGCCCATTGTTAGTGCTGTTATGTTAACGCTGGTGCACATGTATTTACCTCGATCGTACGATTTTGTCCTAACAGGTCATCTAGCATACGAATATATATATATATATATATATATATATATATATATATATATATATATATATATATATATATATATATATATACGTACACGACTGTGCTCTGACGTCGCCAACAGTAGCACGTGACGCTGCGATAGTTATTTGAAACGACATGTGTAGTTTGTGTAATGTGTTGCTTGAATAGATTAATAAAACTTGACAAAAATAATGAGACACACAAAGGGAATGTGTGAGTCTTTTTCATTTTTTTTTTTTCGTGAATTGCAGCGAGATGCGGGGCTAACGTGCCTCCGTTTCCCATGCGTTCGTGTCCCCGCGGTTTGTGCATCGAGCAGACGCCAGCCCTGGAAACGAAAGTAATGTTCTGGCGCGTTCGAGCACTCATTATGCTCATTTATTCTACCGCGTTCAAGTAAGCATAATGCGGCACTGGCTCGTGATACCGCCACTCTCGTGCCCGTACAAATGTCGCAAATTTCATGCCCGTCCCGCAGAAACAGGCAGTACACCACAGTGAACGCCGACACAACACCCACGGCCGCTACATAAAAAAATTACACCATCTCCCGCTAAAGGGGACCATGAGGGGATGCGAAGCCGGAGCACTTGCACGATCGCGTTCCGTTGGGCATGCTACCGACCTCGCGTCGTGGAACGCGAAGAGGGACGCTACGCGCGTCGTATCTTCAATTTAGCCTGGCCGTTAATTTCACAGGGCGAGCGGGGAACGCGATCGACAGGCGGGCGAGAGGGGGGCAGCGTAGGAGAGGAGAGAGAAGGGGAGGGGACGCGCATGCGCTCGAGCTCATCGCGGCGTTGCGCAGGAGAGAATTTCGGCATGTCTAGCCCGCGTTTCAGAGGAAGACTAGAAAGGGGGAGGGGAGAGGGAAAGTGGAGAGGGGAGGGGGAGAGGGAAAGTGGAGAGGGGTAGGGGAGAGGGAAAGTGGGGAGGGAAAGTGGAGAGGGGAGGGGAGAGGGTGAGTGGAGAGGGTATGCGCATGCGCAGTAAGGGTGGTCACGCCGCACACCACCACCACCACCACCACCGGATTGAGCTCCGCCATAAGATACTTCGCATCTAAAATCACAGCGTATCCACGTGGTGAATGATGATGAGTGGGGCGAAGCTCTGGAGGGAATCATCGGTAAACCGTGAATCTTCTGTGTAACGCCCCATCAATCATCATATAAAGAGTGAGAAACACCGTGTGTATATTACAAACATCAATCTTTTATTTTTCTTAATTAGATGATGCTTGGCTTGCGTTGTCCCTTCATTATCACGGCTTTATGGTCCATGAAATGAAGGGATAACGGTTCCTGTACGGGTTGCAATTGGAAATTTGAAAAATACCAAGTCTATACCACTGACCTCCATTAAAAAATCTGGACGGCGCATCCCCGCTCTGCGAGGCGGGCGCTTGTGAAGCCACCGGAAGGTCCCCTTTTTGTCCCGGAAGCCGGCGTCTTCTCTGAGTCTCAGTCGCGCAATTCAAATATTCTCGGGTGGCAGCTGTTGTTATGAACGCTTTTATTTTTTATTTTTTCAAACTCTGCGATTACGCGTCGCTTTAGACGCCGACGAACGCTACACGAAAGATGACAGACGCCGTGCCGACACCGTCCGAATACGGCGGAGTGCTGCAACGTACAAAATGCGTAAAAAGTAATGCAACTTTGAGGTACTTACGCGTGAAACGTCTTCCCTGACGACTTTTTTCCGGTCGATTTCGTACAGTTTACTACGCTACAAGCAAGTATTTCTTTAAAAAAGAAGAGAAAAGCTCTTTTCCGGGACAAAAACGGCGGCTTCCGGTGGCTTCACGCCCGCGTGCTCGATGCGCCATCCAGCTCCTCCTAGTGGAGATCAGTGGTCTATACACGTCCCTCGGATGGTCGTTGGTTTCATGTGATCAAAGGACGTGCACGTGAGAGCAT
Source organism: Rhipicephalus sanguineus (assembly GCF_013339695.2). Lineage (NCBI taxonomy): Eukaryota > Metazoa > Arthropoda > Arachnida > Ixodida > Ixodidae > Rhipicephalus > Rhipicephalus sanguineus. The sequence continues at coordinate 137,652,453 of NC_051183.1, read as the reverse complement.
ATTTGGCTGCCATATGTTGTATTAACCACTCATTGTTCTAGTCGGTAATATCGACATTCAGGTCACCAACTAGCACAAACGGTCTATCCTTGTACTTGTCATAATTACACAATGCCGTGTCAATGAATGTCTTGATATTCCCACTCGACAAATTGGGTGCAAGGTACATGGTCATGATGATGCATCCATGAAAATCGATGGCAGCATATTCACAGTTGCGGCTCTGTGTCGTTGGTAGTAGTTTCAGATTTTGTGCCTTTTCTGTTTGTTTGACGTATACGGCCACACCACCTGCAGGACGCTCTGCATTATCGATGCAGACGACTGGAACGTATCCTTTGATATACGGTCCTTTGGCGTTCGACGTCTCGGTATGACAGAGAACGTGCAACGCAGTAAGTGTGGGGTCCCGTTTCACATCGTCTACAAGCTTGACATGTTGTCTTCGGGCGTCGTTGAAAACAAGAGACGTAGTAAAGAAGAAAGAAAGCCACACAGGCGAACACGCACGAGAGTCTCACTCGTCAACGTCGTCTTCTTATTCTACTGCATACCAGAACGCGCGCTTCTCACGAACTGGAGGTGTCTACTACAAACAAACGAACAAACGGAGGATGGACAGACCCACGGCATAAGGAGCTTCGCCCCTCAAAAAAGGTAGCGGCCGTGCAACGCCGCTCGCGTGCTCGGGCTGGCTCGGGCACGCCATGCGCACGCGACCATGCATGCGCATGACGTGTTCATGCGTACGTGTCAAGTGAAGAGGGCAGAGAAGGGATTTGGCTTGCATAAGCTACACGGGGCCAGTGGCAGGAGTTTGAAACTCGCCTCCTCGCATCATGGTTTCGCGCCGCAACAAATTATTGTTTCTCTCAGCTCGTAATGAACCGATTTGAAAAATTCTTGCGGCCTGCTGCTCTTCACTCAGCACACTACAACTTCCAGCGTCTAACAAAATATTTGCAATGTGGCCTGGTGAAGGGCCCTTTAAAGAAAACTTTTCTGAAATAAGGCGAGATGTCTTGGAACAATAACCGATTATCGATAATGTGGGCGAATAGCAGGAGGCTTTTAGGAAACTCGTCATTTTATTAAAAGAACGATGCTTCTTACTGAGCGTGGTTGTTCACTTGGAGAATTTTGTGCATTTTCGATCTTTTATCCGTATATTTTATAACAAATTCACTCATTAACCTGCATAGTGTAGGCGGTAATTTAGGTAGGTACCAAGTGCACGTCGTCGACTTATGTGTTACCAATGAATCGTTTCATCACGGAGCACTTGAATTGCAATAAATTTGCAGCCGACGATATTCCGATATTTGTAAAGAACGAGATAGTTTTCGCCATATTCTTGGAGCTGTTTGAGCAGTGTTCCGGTCTCTCTGGCGCGTACTTGAATCATAGAGAAGAAAGGAAGTCAAGTGCGGACACGCCATAGACCCCAGCGGCCCCAACCTAGCGCACCTGGTGGTTGGTAAAAGCAAGTGGCTTGCGCTTCCTGTTTCGGTTTCACTGGCGCTAATTTTGGATTACTCTGCGTAACCGACGTTTGGCTATGGCAAAGGTATTGTTTGTCGTTTTGATTTATCTATTCGCTTTTTGTCTAGTTGAATGGGTTCGTGCGAATTGAGGTTGTGATGTAATTTTTATTTCCATTAAGTTTTAACAGAAAGAGATGCAGGTAATCATAATTCACTAACGGCTTTATTCATCGCGCTTGTGTTTTTCTTTTGGAACAAGCGGTCAATCTATATGTCAATCACAGAGACAGAGTATCCTCAATGTTTCTATTCGAAGGCAAAGTAGCGGCTGAGCATATAAAAAGCACAGAAATGCAAGGTAGACAACAAATGCATCTCGGCTTACAAATAAATCGTAACAAATATTGTAACAAATACAGAGAGAAGACAGACAATGCACACATCGCTAGAGTTGGCAGAAGCCGACAAGCTGGTGAAGTATGACACACTGGGCCGTAAGGATCTATGACGAAAACACAGCGCACAAAGCTGATGAAGAACGAAGAAGTGACATATACTGCATATACATAGCAATGAAGCCGCGATTCACGACTGGGGTTAACCGAAATAATGCGCAGAAGAAAAAAAACAGCGTACAGAAACCACTCGACACAATATATCAGAAAAGCGAGGATTTAGTCGTGGCCCGAGGCTTCGGTAAGCGCGTCGTGAAGCATGCGAGGCCCACCGAACGCTCCTCAATGTTTTGCACCGAGCTCAGCGCACAAACGCTCGCGTCGGTGGCAGACGCAGCAAGCGTCGCCTCGGCTTGACGCCGTGCCCCCCTTTCCTATTCGCCTTTTCGGTCGGTTTCAAGATTGCGATAGCAGAAGCACGGGTTGCACCCAAGAAACTTCCGGTCACTTCAATTACCACTCGCTAACGCTGAAGCAGAAAGCGTCTTTTTAGGGGCGAAGCTCCTTAAGGCGGCACCCGTTCGTCCCTCGTAGTCGTAGTCGTAGTCGTAGTGCGTAACCAGTCTTACGCTTTGACCTCCAAGGTGGTGCCGGTGGGAGATTTTTCCTGTGCGTTGTTTAACAATAAAAAATTCGCAGCGTGCGCGTTAACTAAAAGCCGAATTCTTCTGTCTCTCATTCCCCCATTAGCAGCCATTGGCATGTTCCAGTAGAAATGTTAGTAGAAGTAGAAGTGTAAGTGTTAGCTAAAAGCCGACTTCTTCTGTCTCTCATTCCCATTAGCAGCCATTGTTTACCTCCAATGTAGTGCCTGGTGAGATTTCTCCTGTGCGTGATTAAACAATAAAAATTTTGTCAAAACGCCGTTGATTGATGAAATAAACCAACGAAAGACAGCAGATGTTTTGTAAAAGCAAAACGAAAGAACGCCAGATGTTTCTAAAGCAAAACGAAAAGACGCCAGCTGCTTAACGAAAGACGCCAGATGTTTTCTAAAGCAATGGTTTTCTAAACAATGAAAATTCACAGCGTACATGTAAAATTAAAGTGAGCTGCAAGTCGTCATAACTCATCGAACCTTTAGTATAAACGCGCCCGATCTCACGTCGGTGATGATGTACTGGGCAGAATTCACGGAAGATTCACGGTTTACGGATGAACCTCCGCAGCTTCGCCCACTCATCATCATTCACTCCGTGGATATGCTGTGATTTTTTAAGTGGTGCCAGAGTAAGGAAAGTCTCTTTTTCCGCTTTCAGATAAAAGGAAGGCGCTTAAAGTTAAGGACCAACTCTTATATTGTTGCGTGTGCAGCTTAGAAGAATATTTATTTTAAAAAATTCGGCAGATCCCACGTACCGTGGGAGTCCATGTTATGCGAAGCATGCGGCGGGAAGGTGACTGTGGCCTAATTTTTTTTTACTGAGCGACACGTCACAAAATGACACTAAAGATTAGTATAAATTTTATACGCACACATATATGTTGAAGAGCCGCATATGTGTTATATAACCAGTTGTTTACAGTTGGGTAATGCTGCCAACGGCAACGTGGGTATTCCAACACCAGAAGCGGTAAGCTGACATGTAGTGCTTATACTTGTCCCTTATGATGGAGAACACACGCACATTTCACGAACCCGTGTGCATGTGTGGAAGAGGTTCTTGACAGTTCTTGAATAAGGTCATCATCACAGTGGTCAGTGAGCACCAGCAGCTGGTCATGACTTGTTATTGGATTCGGTTGTGATCGCGGTGACGAGGGGTCCATGTGTATTGAAATATGAGGTATAGTACAGCTGTTGGAAATCGTGGACGCCTCGGTCATTCGTCGACAAATTGTCTGTCGATAAAGCCGTCGACATATAGCCGTCGATAAAGCCGGCGTTGGTGAGGTATTGGCGGTCGAGGCTGGTAGGCCTGGATAGTGCTAGCTAAACCAACATCAGTGGATGGCGCTTGTCGCATTCGTACACTGTCTGGGCGTATGTGGCCTATATACGTAACCTAGTCTACAAAGCGGCTATCAGTCAATCTGGCAGCATCCTTGGTCAGCGTGAGGCCATTGCCCAGCCTCGTAAGAAAGGAAGTTGACACGGCGTCGTTCTGGCGGACTAAGTGCACTCTACGGTGCGATGATGTTAATATCATACGTAACTGTTGTTGATGTATTCCTCCGGGGTCGAGCAGTGCTTCAACATAGCTTGCTGAATCATAGGAATACAAATGTAATGTTTATTAGACTACGACAAAAGCGGCGCCAACACTGGAACCATAGACGTTAATCTGATATGATGCCTGTATCGCAAGAGAACACATCGTAGGAGTATCATGTAGTGTTTATTGCTTTGTTGCAAAATTAGATAGCCAGCACCAGAACCACACTTGACGTTGCGCCGACATTACGGCTGCGTAGGCTTTTTTTTTTTCAAACTAGTTTATAGACCTGGCGTATCTCAGTGGTAGGACACCTGATTGCCACGCAGAATGCTTGGGTTCGATTCCTGCTGGGATCCCAATTTTCATTCTTTATATTCGTCGGGTCAACGCTGCCCATGTCGGTTTTTCTTAACGCTCTCGTATTTAAGTTACCAATGTCTGTTCTCGCCGTTTCTGGGTAGTTTTAAACGGCCAATCACCTGTGGCGCATACCCGTACACTGCGGCCCGTTGTAAATGGGTATGTGCCGCACGTGTCTGGAGGAAGGGGTTTGACGACGTACGCGACAGGATTTTCACGTTATGCATGTCATGACCCAACAGTCATATTCATCAAATCCTCTTACCCACCCATGCCAATTTTCGTCTATACCAAGTTAAGGAGGCGGTCATGAGGGCACCCAGACGTAGGCGGCTAGATAGATAGATAGATAGATAGATAGATACGTTGGTAGAAACGCTAAAAGTGTCAAAGGTTCGCTGAGAAATGCTTCGCATTTAATATTTGGTCAAGCACAGGGAGAAAAGTGTTGAAAATGTGCGGGCTACTCGCTAAGGCTTTTGTACCTGCCAATGCTGGTAGGCTACGCCGGCGCACAAAACCGGAAGCCGCCCAGCAGCTATGTTTGTACACAGCGAAAGGGTCTATTCGCCGCGAGATCGGGCTATTGGCAGCGAGGTCCTCCACTAGAGAGGCCGGCGCTGCGATCGTTTTGACGTCACAGATAGGATGCTCCTGATCGCCTTGCTGCGTAGTTGTGAAACGCGACGATCGGGTGAATTTGCGGTGCGCTGGGATCACTTCTCAATGTGTGAAGCTTAATTAACCAGTTAAAGACATTATCGCCGTGTAAGCTGTGCTAAGTTCCGTGCAAGCAGCTTCAGCTTGTTGGTGTACTGTTCGGCGCCGCAGTGGCAGACGTATGCGACAGATCCCGCTCTAAGTTTTCATGATTACCCCAAATGTGAAAAAAGAAAAAAAAACAGAGAGAAAAAAAGCGCGACGCTTGACTGGTAAAGCCGAAAGTGGGAAAAGACGCCAACGCTAACTCGCGGGTCTGCAGCAAGCACTTTCGTGACACTGCCCCGCCACGGTGGTCTAGTGGTTATGGCGCTCGACTGCTGACCCGAAGGTCGCGGGATCGAATCCCGGCCGCGGCGGCTGCATTTTCGATGGAGGCGAAAATGTTTGAGGCCCGTGTACTTAGATTTAGGTGCACGTTAAAGAACCCCAGGTGGTCGAAATTTCCGGAGCCCTCCACTCCGGCGTCTCTCATAATCAGATCGTGGTTTTGGAACGTTAAACCCCAGACATTATTATTGTTATTATTATGACGAGGATTTTTGTGTACGCCGCCGCAGCTAAGATGTTCGGTAACTGCTGACTTGTGCTCGCGAGCGCTCCCGGCAACTTATGGCTGGCGTTTGTAGTTGAATTTATTGATCCTGGTGAACGACAGGCTCACTGTAAATTAAGAAAATAAGTAAAAAGAAAAGCGCCCGCGTCTCGAATACCTCTTACAGCGAGTTCCTTACGAAACGTAAACATTTTGTCACGTTTAAACCCGCATCGAAGGCGCTCAAAACTAACATCGATACGTTGCCGACAAATGTAAGCCAAATAGAAAAGTATACATATCATTAGTAAAAAAAAAACGAAACAGTAATGATCCTCAATCGAATAGGAGTACAACTAAAAGGAGCAGTGGAGGGGAAATCGGCCCATTGCTTTGCGGATTCCACCAGCACAAATGAGCATGTGTGGCGACTCACTCCGCTCACCATACCCACGTGCTCGTTGACAGTAGTACATGTGCACCGCACGCGCGGTGGCATTACTGTTCGGTGGCACGTTTTCCCTCGTTGTTGCAACTTCACTCGTTCGTTTTATACAAAGTCTGAGAATTTCTACAGGGAAAGTATTTCATAATGCATTAGCAGCTTAGCTTTCGCGACATCACTTGCATCGTCCTTCATGACGTCAGCTGTAACTACTTTACGTCATGATTGTAGCATGCTAATTAGACGCGCGGATGCCGCCGGGGGCACCGAGTTGTACCTGGGTTGCTTGCCCTGATTATCAGTTCATACCGCTTCTTTAAGTAATGAGCTTCAAAACAAGGGGGAAGCACGCGCGTTGCCCACAACAAAAACGCGTGGTGGCAAAAGCGCAGGAAATGCGGTGTTACAGCAGACGACACAGCCCGGCATCCTATGAGTGACGTCACAACGTAGGTGGCGCCACGCGATGTCCTCGAGGCCAATAGGTGGCAGCACCGTGGCGACGTTACTGTGAATAGGCGGTCGGCGGCGCGTATAGACCTTCTCACAGGAGCAGCCTCGAACCAGTCAACTGCAGGGGTAGGGGGCGCTCTACCCCTGCAGTGTTGCAGGGGTAGAGTTTTGTGGGATATATTGAAGGAAGTGGCCATAGGTGACGACTGTGTACAGCTTTTGAGGGAAATATACCGAGAAAATACAGTTTGTATAGAATGGGAAGGAATAAGTAGCAAGGACAGCGTTGAAATTAGCAAGGGGCTGAGACAGGGATGTCCTTTGTCCCTGCTGTTATTCATGCTGTACATGGTGAGGATGGAAAAAGCGCTAGAAGGTAGCAACATTAGATTTAATTTGTCACACAAGCAGGTCGGCACGATGGTTGAGCAGAAGCTTCCAGGTCTATTTTATGCTGATGATATTGTCTTATTTGCGGACAGTCAAGATGATATACAGCGACTGGCAGATATATGCGGAAGGGAATGTGAGGCTCTAGGACTAGGATTTAGTGCAACAAAATGTGGATTGATGGTATTCAATGATCACGAAGACCATGTGGTCTTTATACAGGGCCAAAAAATACCGAGGGTAAGCGAGTACAAGTACCTCGGAGTATGGGTAAATGAGGGGGATAGATATATGGAGGTACAAGAGAAAGCATCGGTAGCAAAGGGAAAGAGGAATGCTGCAATTATGAAGCACAGAGCTTTATGGGGATACAATAGGTACGAGGTGCTTCGAGGGCTTTGGAAGCGTGTGATGGTTCCGGGGCTTACATTTGGGAACTCAGTAGTGTGCATGAAGTCAGAGGTGCAATCAGGAATGGATGTAAATCAAAGGACGGTGGGCCGCCTCGCGTTGGGCGCTCACGGGAAGACGACAAATGAGGCAGTAAAGGGTGATATGGGATGGACAGGCTTTGAAGTGAGGGAAGCTCAGAGCAAAATGAGATTCGAAGAGAGGCTGAGGAAAATGAAGACGAGTAGATGGGCAGAGAAGGTTTTCAGGTATTTGTATAGAAGAAGCGTTGACACGCAGTGGAGAAAAAGAACTAGGAGGCTCACCAGTAAATATACGGCTGGCAATGCGGGTGATATGGCAACAAGGAGCATTAAGCGGAAGGTCAGAGAGGCAGAGAAGACTTATTGGATGACAGCGATGGAAAAGAAGCCGGCTCTGAGTAACTACCGAAAAGGAAAAAACGAAATAAGGAGGGAAAGCTTTTATGATAATTCAAGGGGAAGCGCTTTACTGTTTGAAGCAAGGTCGGGCTGCCTTAGAACGCGTAGTTATAAAGCGAGATTCAGTAACGAAGAAGAACAATGTACATGCTGCGGGGGAACTAAGGAAACGATGGAACATGTACTGATTGAATGTGGCGATGTTCACCCAGGTATACGTGTGGGCACGAGTCTACATGAAGCCTTGGGTTTTAGGGACAACAATGGAAAGCTGAACACGTCCGCGATAGAAATAAGTAAGAGACGGTTAGAATATTGGTGGCAGAAAAGTAGAGATAAAGTACAAAAATAAATAATTGGAGGAAAAAAGGTCATTCTGCCTCAAGAGGCAGAGAGATGGACCGTGAATTTATATTTTTTGGTATAATAACATAGATTCAATCAATGTAGATAAGGCATTAGGACAACATGAAACAAGGAAGTTTGTTTTTTCTTCTTCGAGCCTGGTGGCAGACATGTCACCGCCCCGTTATAAAGGGGACGCTCATAGCATCCATCCACCCATCCTTGCCAGGGGTAGAGCGCAGTGTTGCCATCGTGCTTTGGGCTGCGCCACTGCCGTGTTTGTGTTGCTTTGGTACGCGTTTGTGTGACTGTGTTGTGCGCCCGTCTCCGATACGAAGTGATTATCATGGCAGAAAATTTACTGCATTCGCATAGCAAGTCATCTGGCCATCACTGTGTCGTGTACGAGTGAACGAACAAGCAGCAGAAGAGCAATATTTTAGGTCCAATCGTGTGTCCGCAGCACAGTACGCCACACGATGAGTGCAAGTGTGGCATGTTCGCGCTGCATCGTTTTCCTTCGTCGCCTGAATTGCGGCAGCATTGGGTGGCTTCAGTAAATCGGAAGAACTTCCGCGTGTCGCCATCGTCACGCCTCTCTTCCCGGTATTTCGTTGGCGGCAAGAAAACCGACGAGAACAACGTTCCCGTGCAGCACCCTGGATAGGAGGGTACGCAAGCCTCCGATGACTCACCTAGTAACTCGTAAGAATGTTACGGATTCGTACTTCATATCGTCCATAATACAGCGGCCGATACGGCTGCAAACTCCGCCTTGTCCGGTTACGCATGTGCAGCCTGCGCGCGCCGTACTTCACCAGAGGGCCTCGTGGCAACCCACGCGCGATGGGGCCTACTGTTCACGGCTTGCGACGGTGTCACATTCCCCTTCACCAGCACGACTTTTTCCTTCACATTGTGCTCCAGCGACTGACCCACCCGGCCAGACTGCACGTAGTTGTGCGACTCCAGTGCCTCGTAGTTGCTCACCTGGCAAAGACCCCACACATTCGCCTCAACGATATATTAACAATGTTCACTCGCCGTATATCTGGCCACTCACACGTGTCCTCGACCTAGTCTTCGACGTCGTGTGGGTGAATGTAGGTCAAGGTATCTCTGAAGAAGGATTGTGCGGTGTTTACACTTTACAGCTGACAAATTTACGCGCCGCGAACGAGTATGCGCGGAGGTTGAAACTGATGAATGATCCGTAGACGTTTAGTACGCCAATAAAGGAAATCGGTAGACAGCTGCAAGAACACTCTAGTTACCGATTATTAACACTCCACGCCGTGATTGACCTTCTACTACGCTTGCTGCTACTGGTACCGACGACGAAGCACTGCCGTTCACGGACGCGAATGCGCGCCGCTGAACGGTTCAGACAGCGACAAATCGGTCAGTGGCAGCGATGATATCAAACAAAGCAGTCTAAAGAAACGAAAAATCAGAAAACACAGGCTTTAGCAGAGATCTCACACCAATGAATAGCGCGCCCGTTCGAGTACGCGCAGCCCAAGATGGCGATTTCACCAATCTTGCACGTTAGATGGCGCCCATTTCAATATGGCGCCCCCCTGGCGTGAGAATTTGAAAAGGGGTATACAAGTGTACGCAGCGGCGCTTCGCCGTAGGCGGTTTGAGTTGAATGTTGGCGAATAAAGCGCGTTAACTGCAGCCTAATGGTGATGTATGCGCCCTCCATTGCCACATCAATGCACGCAACCGTCCTAACGTACCTATTGTTTATGAGAGGAGTGCAATCTGCAAATCAATGGGGTACCGACCTTCAGTCACATTCGTGTTTTGCACTGTGCTCGACATTTTTTCTTGCTTGATTTGCACGTGCTTAAATTGTGTTTTGCCGATACCACAATATAAACTGTGTTGCGCGACTGAGCCAATGAAGTATTTACTTCTTGCTCTAGCGGCTACGAATAAATAAGGCCTGTGTTTCTGCGTAATTAGATGAAGTAGAACTTTGTGCACTCTGCTTTTCTGTTTGCGTGAATACGCGTACTGCTGTAGAAATGCGCGGCTTCAGGTCTTTTTTTACCGCTAACCATCCTCTGCAGACGCTAGTTCATGCTTTGCGGTATCACAAGGATTTCCGAAACGCGAACACATCACGAGATGGTGTCGCTAACATTCTGCATTCACACCTCGACTGTTAGTACTTTTTTTTTTGTTTAGGACGACGCCGAATGAACTATGTGACGTGCTTGAACGAGAAAGCGGTATACCCACATTTAAATAATTTTGGCGAATGGACGGTACGATGGTTAGACCTAGCGCCATACCGACACGGGCATGTACTCACTTATTAGAGTGCATACAAGTCTCGTAAGGCGAAATACTCATCTATATCGTGTAGGCATAGGTACGAGCATGTGATACTGTGCTAGCACAACTGAATAAGCCGTAATTTGAGGACGCGCACGACGTACGCACACATGCGAACACGGTGCGGCTAGCAGGCGACGCAAGGAGCCATCCACACCGCGGGATTTCGTCCACTCGCTGCTAGGTGCCGACTCTGCTCGATCTCGCCGCCAATAGGGAACCCAAGCTCAAGTTTGCGGCGCGACAACAGCGCCGCGCTGCGGCTCTGGAGAGAAGCTCTGGCGCAACTGGGTGCAAGCGCAGCCGACTCAACCTGTTTGTCGGCAGCGGGAACACGAGCACGCGCGCACAGCTCAGTCGGTGCGTGGAACGGGGGCAACTGAGGCGCTGTGCCGACAGCTTGGCACGCTGAACCGAGAGGCTTGCTGTGCGAAGCTGTATTTCCACGCTGGCAGAAGCGACCCCGCGGAAGCGCAAGCGAGGTCCGAAGTATTGCGGTGTAGTGGCCTGCCACAACAGTGCAGACAACACCAAGGCACGCGATTGAAGTGTGAAACTGTGTCGGTTCCCGGACATGTCGCACGAGAAATAAAGGCGGCAAGCGTGGATAGCTAACAGCGCTGTCTCGCCTTCTATTTTGTCTGTCTGAGTTCATCGCTTTCGTTTGTTTTGACTACCTGAATCAGTACGTAACGCGGCGCATGCACGCAGCGACTACAGTAATGATTACTCGCTGTCTCCTCGCATTGTGAAAGTCCACTTACGGGTTTAGGTGAAACAACTTTGTGTTTTGATTTCCCGTGCTCGTGAGACCTACTCGTCGTTATGAGGAAAAAAAATAGACGCCTAAAACACCGAATCAATCATCACGCAATCAGCAATTATTCGCTAATGATTGCGTAGTGTACGCAACAATAAATAACAGGAACGATCAAATAGAATTCAACAATTCCTTAGCTTCGATACAAAACTGGTGCAACAAATGGGGGATGAAACTAAATGCAACTAAAACAGCTAGTATATCCTTTACGCATAAAAAAAAACCTCTTCAGTTTCAGTACACAATCAATAACGTCCCGTTGAAGAAGCGCGATGAAGTCAAATATCTCGGGGTCACTTTTACGACGAAATTAAACTGGGAATGTCATATAAATGACGTATATCAAAAGGCTCTAAAAAAGCTGCACGTTTTGAGAAGAAAACTAAAACGCACACCTCGCAGCGTTAAATTAAATGCATATAAAACTCTTATTAGGCCAGCTTTAGAGTATGCGGACATAGTATGGGCCCCACACCAGAAATATTTAACCGATAAATTGGAACGCATACAGAACCTAGCATTGCGGTTTATATATTCACAGTGTTCGCGACAAACGTCCATTACGAACTTGCGTGTCAGGGCTAATATTCAACCACTTGTACAACGCAAAATGGTTTCTAGACTAAAATTTTTATACCTCCTTTATCACAGCTCTTATCGAATACCCTAAGCGACATACATTCGCGCGCCATTCAGGCATTCAACTCGGACGAATCATAATAAAACAATACGTCAGCAACCCTATCATAATAAAACTTATAAATAGTCGTTATTTCCACACACCATTTCCCATTGGAATACACTGCCTGCTGATGTTGTAAACTGCTCATCTGTCGATGAATTCATTAGCAGCGTTCAGAATTTAGAATTCAAATGGTAAAATAATTGGTGTCATTAGTGTTTCATATACTACCCCTTTAGCCTGCACAGTTATTATAATGCTATTTTGCTGGTTTATGAACACCTTGTTTACTGCATAATGTTCGTATTCCTTGTGATTTGTATGTGCTCATACTCTTTGCTCTGTATGGATGGTCTCATTCTTTTGTTCCAGCTTTTCTGAACTGTGTTTAAGTTCAACCCACTCCTGCATGGGCCCGAGAAGAGCCTGCAGTATTGCGAAATAATAAAAAAAAATAAAGAAAGAAAGGACGAAGAAGCACAGGTAAAGAGCGTCACTCGCAACTGGTTTAGTCTCAGATGAAACGCAGGAAATATATATGCCGCACCACACATGCGCACACCACACTGCATCCCCCAGTCACTGCATATAAAAAAACACGAGGTTAATGGAAAGGCATATCTAATCAAGCAATGACGAGGAAAATTGGAACTCAGAGATGCGCAAACCCACTGATGTGTCACTTACAGACAAGTCGCCTTTCTTCTTTATCCAAAAAGCTTCCGTTAATTCCCGGGCCAGAGCATCTGAGCTTTTGGCAAGAACAAAAATTATGTTGATCCCTCCGTCATAGGAATCGGAATAACACGAAAGTAAAGCGTGCCCTTAGTGAAGTAACTGAGTGCTTACTGTACATTGATATAAGAGAGTTGCACAATGTATATTGATGTCTGGCAGCTAATGGCGCCGTTTAACGTGTATGCACCCACTTTGATGATGTGTGGTACCGACGACTCCCGACGACTAACGTCCATGTTAAATGATTAAACAAACCCTTGTGGTAGCTGTAGTAGTTAACGGTGAAAGCGTAATCAGAGAACGAGGTGTGATAGCCAGAAGAGCGTCGCGCATTTGACGCAGAACTTGGCCGCGGCATGTTAAAATGTGATTGAACACCACGGCCGGTCTAGGGGGAAACGCAAATCGCGTCGTGCTGCCCCGGTAGCCCGGCCGCGATTTTTCTTGGGGCGAGCGCGTGAGCATGGAACGCGGTGTTACAGCCAGGTGAGGCAGGCGCGCGTCGCAGAGCTATTTTTGGTTTGTATTAGCGTCATGCTGAGCGAGGTCGACGCTTTTACGACGCTTGGGCAAAGGTCGCCACCTCGCGGTGTGTTAAAGCATTGACAAAATTCAACTTCTATTAAAAACGCGCCAAATGGGACAGACGCGTAACGCGTTGCAGGTTCTAGTCGCGGAGGCCACAGCAATGACGAATTACTTTACCTTACCACTTCCGGAGGTCAACAACACCCAGCCGATCGGGAGAGTGGTAGATATAAAAGGCGCGTTCGTAAAGCCTCTAGAGTCTGTGACCGTGGCGCAGTGGATAGCGTGCCCGGCATCTGGGTTTGCGGACCGAGCGGTCGTGGGTTCGATGCCAGTTGACGGTACCTTTTTTTCTTTGCCATCTAACTGTGTATATTTTTTCAACGTCATTTCCGTGACGGAAATACGTCACTGAAGTCTTGGTGGACCCCGGCATAAAACACTTTCGTGTTAAAAAGGTTGAAAACCTCGCCTCGCAAGAACAGGAATGGCTATGTGCGGGCAAATGTGCTGCCGAATTATTTCGAATTGACAGCTCACGTTCCCTAACTCTGACGTTCAAACACCGACCAGTTTGTCCGATGTAAACCCGACCACAACTAAGTGGGATTTCATACACCACGCCCACCGAGGAATCCACGTACTTCGAAGCGTGTTTTTCCACAAGTGGAGGCCCTCGGTGGTTTAGAAATACGTTGACATAGGCCAGCCAACTTACGTGGAGCAGAAAAAAACTACAGGCACATTGTTCCTGTTAGCCACGTTCTTAAGGTTGTGCGCTACCTTATGAACATAATGTACCACCATAGGTCTTTGGACCATGGGCTGCCTGCTTTTCTTTGTGCCCTTCGACTTTTGAAGGAGGGTTTCGGCAACGGATACAACGACAGAGTTAGGATAGCCAGCTGAATGCAGCCGCCTAACCTGATCCATGTAACTATCCTGCATACTGTGAGGACAAGATTTCACCAGCGCTCCTTCGAGACACATGGTCGCAATGGCCCTTTTAAAAAGTTTAGAATGGGCCGCATCAAAAGGTAACAGCTCTTTGCGCGAACGTGGGCGACAGGCCCAGCACACGTGTCGCTCCGAGAAAGTGCTGCTCAAGTCTAAAAATTGCAATATGGGAAGCTCATGCGTGAACGAGAGGCCGTTAGCGTGTTGTCTCAAAAGTGCTAGAATTTCATCCACTGAGCTAGTGGTGGTCGACAAAGGATTAGTGTTTAAAATAACTAAAAAATCATCCACATACTGAAAGACCTTCAGCACCTTTGCATCGTCAAGTACTTCAGCTAATTCTGTGTCAAAGGAAGCTAAAAACATATTGCACAACACTGGAGCGACACAAGAGCCAATGCAAATCCCTTTTCGCTGAACATAAAGAAATCCATCATGTACTGCAAAAGTCGAGGTGAGATAAAATTCTAACAACATCATGAAGTTATCTAAAGATATGCCTGCGGCCTTCTTAAACGCTAGAACTCCGTTCGCTTAAATACAGGTTCTAACAAATATAAATAGCTCAGAGTGCGGCACAGAATCGAATAGGTCTTCTACATAGTTGTGGTCGGGTTTACATCGGCCAAACTGGTCGGTGTTTGAACGTCAGAGTTAGGGAACATAAGCTGTCAATTTGAAATGATTCGGCAGCACACTTGCCTGCACATTGCCATTCCTGTTCTTGTGAGGCGAGGTTTTCACGCGTTTCTGTTCTTGCCAAAAGCTCAGATGCTCTGGCCCGGGAAATAATGGAAGCTTTTTTGATAAAGAAGAAAGGCGACTTGTGTGTAAGTGACACATCAGTGGGTTTGCGCATCTTCGAATTCCAATTTTGCTCGTCGTTGCTTGATTAGATATGTCTTTCTATTGACCTCGTGTACTTATTTTTTTTATGTGTAGTGACTAGCCGATGCAGTGCGGTGTGCGCATGTGTGGTGCGGCATATATATTGTTTGCGTTCCTTCTCAGAATAAACCAGTTGCGAGTGACGCTTTTTCCCTGTGCTTCTTCGTCCTTCTTACGGTGTTTTAGGCATCTAGTTTTTTCCCTCATTACGATGAACCAACTAGCCTAGCAACAAGTACTTCTACCCGTCGTTGTTGAACGTTCACACTCGCGTTATACCGTTAGCGTTGGGCGGTTGGTTGAATTCAGGTGAACTCGGCACATTGTCAGAAGTTCCCCGCCTGCAATTCACGCGTCGGGAAGGCTGCTTTGCATGCCGTAACGGACGCCTGTGCATTTTCAGCAAGCATTGACATCGTTCTGCAGGTTTGCTTTGTTTCTGTCACTTTATTAGGGCGATATATATTTAAGCCGCTAAATATAACTGGCATTTAATATATGCTTTGCAATTGCAACCTTGAAGTAATCACCTTTCGACTTAGTGCGATTTTCTAGCCGCGCAGCAGGTTTTATACGAATATGAAGTCGATGTTTTCATAAAAAGAGAGTGCAAGCATGACGGAAGAGCCGAAAAACCAGGCGAGCAGTTCATCTTGCTTCGCAGTGGTTAAAGCTCAGCTAGCTGCCTCGCGTCTTAATCGGCGGGTGATTCCCCATCGGCACGGAGGACTTAACTCTAACGTTCTCAGGAAACAGGGCCATGACCGTATAACTTCTTTTTTTCGCTCGCCGCAAACATTTGTTCACGAAAGTACACGGCTGCTACTGTAAGCATTTCATATCAAAAACAACAATCATATGGTTCGTAGTCCACAGCGCAGAACATCGATATCGTATACGGCTTCATTTCGGAGTGCATGTGGACCATTATTCATCTTTAACATGACAGAATGAGACTTACCTCAAAGTATACGTCCTAG
The DNA here is from genome assembly GCF_013339695.2 of Rhipicephalus sanguineus. NCBI lineage: Eukaryota > Metazoa > Arthropoda > Arachnida > Ixodida > Ixodidae > Rhipicephalus > Rhipicephalus sanguineus. Next base: position 137,636,335 of record NC_051183.1, on the reverse strand, counting down.
ACGATGTAATCGCGACTTGGGAAATGCATTTCGCTTTGAGTCGGGCGTCGTTGTCGTCGATCGTCTGCTCTTCCCCTTAAACGTGAATGACGAGCCTTTTTCCTTTTAGCAAGTTCGCTTTTCGGAAGCGCCAGTCAAGCTTGAAGACCCTTTTGAAGCCGCACTGCACGCGGTACATTGTGAGGCGCCGCAAGTGCGCCGCGAGGACATTGCGCGTGCACGGAAGCGAGCGGCAGCGCATTGGAGAGAAGGGAAAACGCGCGTTGCTAGCACCCAGTTTGTATTTTTATGCCAGAGATGGCGCTGCCTGTCAAGAGCAGCAGCGCCACTAAGCGTTGCTTGGGAAGCCTATAACCGCTGCAGAGCTCGTGGAAGATATAAGGGCGAGCTCCGGATATCGCGAAAAATAGTCTACGACCACAAGGTACGCTCTTCCACGCAAATGAAAAAAAAATGGACCATCTGCCCGAAGGGAACCCTGATGGGATGCGAAGCAGCAGCGTTGCGCACGTGTGGCGTCACGGGTTGAACGGCGCTAACGCGGGTGCTGCGGTGAGCGCTGGAAGATTCGTTTGAAGCGAAACTCGGTGTAGCGTTTACTGGTGTAAACGTTTGTTTGAAACGCAGACACGGGAGGCGAGCGGGCGTTGGAGCCGGCAGCTGCAGGCGCTCCGGCGGGTGAGGGAGAGAGTGACGTACGCGCGCACCTTCGAGGGAAGCGTGCGAGAGGAGCGTGACGCCAACGCCAAGCTGCGGCGTGACCTGCTTGGCACCGCTCCAACACCTGCTACGAGGGAAGCTTGTTGCCTCACGTTTGTGCGGACGGAGGGACGGCGTTACACAGGCTAGTCAAAGAGCTGCTTCGCATCTAAAAGGTCAGCTCCAACCTTCAACCAAGGCAAGCTAGGAGACTCGGATGGCATCATAGGCTCGGCTTTTTGAACGCGCAGCCTCGCGCTCTCTCGACAACTGTTTACCAGAGCTCCTAGCTCGCTGCTGAGACCGGACGCGAGAACGCGTCCCCCGTGTAGCGCGGCCAAAGTCCGCCCACTAATGCAGGGAGCGAGACGCGCGCGTCGCGTTCCATTTTGACCAGCCCCTCCTCACAGTTGCATTTTTTTATCCGCTAGGCTGTACGTTCTGGCGCTGCAGTCACACAGGAAAACTCGACTGAACGGCGCCTATAGAGCCGCAAGCTGTTTTTTAGCGGACCTCGCCGTCCTTACGAGCTTCAGCAAAAGGCTACAACTGCGCGAATAAGACGCCACGTAAGAAACAAAAAAACATACACACACTGGAAGCGCGACGTGTGTGTGCGCGTATTTCTACGTTTCTTACATGGTGTCTTCTTCGCGCAGTTGTAGCCTTTTTCTGAATAAACGACCCAACTAGCCCAATAACATGTCATTCTACAAGCTTCGCTTGAAAACGTGCCGTACCTGTTGTCTCACACACGAAAACACCGACACAGCCGACGTTGACGAAACCTTCCCGCTGTCATGCATGGGCTTGTCGGTGGCATTGCCATATTAGTAGCCATATGGCTGGTACGCCAATCGTAGATGGTGTTTATGACAGCATGGCTGAAGAAAAATACCCACGTAAAGTGTGTTGAATAAATTATTTTATGTATAAAGAACACGCCAAATTAGGGGCGCATAATTATTATTTTGTAAAAACAATTCTCTTGTACTGATAACTTTTTTTTTTCGCGCTTGTATCCTCTGGCGTTTGGTGAGAGCACTAGTTCGTTACGTAGTCGTGACGTACTTCCTGAGGCCAGATTTCGCGGAATGTCCTCTCTTAACTTTTTAACGCGATAGCGTTAGAGAGCTCGTGTCGCAGAAATTCCGGTGTCGGTGTCGGCGTCACTACCGACGCTTGTGAGCGAGAAATCGTCCATGAGCGAATAATCGAGAAAGATGCAAATAAAATAAACAATAAAAATCTTCGATCCCATTGAGGATCGAACCCGGGCCGTTTGCGTGGCAAGCAGATGTCCTACCACAAAGCCACGATGTTACTTGCAGCTGCATTGGAAAAAAGCACTACATAAATGCCGTGTAGTGGAAGGAGTCTCCTTAACGCATTTTGTTCGGCAGGTGTCACGACGAGAATGAGCCCATTCGGCGATTTGTAGGCGCATTGGCGAGGCCATCAAACTACGTTTTTTTTGCGCGACGAAAAAGTCCGGGATAGTGCAGCCATCGCAGCTAAAAACACGCACGAACTTTCAAACAGCTCTAAAAATGGACAACTATGTCCATCTAGCGGAAAACATATCAAGCCAACGCCTGCTTTCTAGAGGAGGCGTTGATCAAGGAAACAGCAAACGCTAGATAATGTGCTGCCATCTGTGAGGTATTGTGAGAAATATGTCTCGACTCTTGATCAGGGAAGTGCTTTAGATCGAAAACCTGTACCAACTATAGATACATCGCGCGCGCGCGTGTGTGTCTGTGTACATGTGTGTGTAACGATACACATTAATAAGTATGCACTTAGTGGTTGAAGTGCGCACTATAGGGCCGGATTTCGCTATGGCGTTCAACTCTTAAAGGGGCCCTGCACCGATATTTTACCCTCCGATTTTTACATCGGAACGCGTTCCTTGTATCGCCCTGAGATGAATGCAAAAAGAATTTTGGAGATATACGCATGAAACAGAATTTATTGAACTTACAAATTCAAAATAAAAGCAGACGACAGAAATAGGCGTACCCTTTTGTATTTCACTCGCCCAGTGACGTGTCACTGGAGTTTTGCCTGCTTCCAATCAAAACGCGACTTACATTTTGCCATACCGGAACCCCGCAACACATGGTGGCCTTCTAGTCGCAAGCGGGCGCCGCTCCTTTTGACGGCTTCTGTGCCGCACAACTTAGCAGGTGACTGTATCAATGTATGCTGACATGAGAGGGAAGAACGGTAGGCCGGTAGGCGGGAGGACGTTCGAACGTTTCAGAAACGATGAGCTCCTCTGAATGGACGGACCCTGAACGTGAACTCCTACGGAGAAGCGAAGCGCTAAGCGTCGTTCCGTATGACGACACGCCGCTGGAAGTTTCAGCGCCGTCACCGAGAGCGACGCTACAAGAGCACGACAGTGACGAGGGCCATGGAGAAGCACCGCGTCCCGAGGATCCCGACGCGGTCGCTTGCGCAGGCGGTTACCGCGCACTTATATCGAACCATGAGGAACGTGCACACAATCAAGTTTACTCAACACAATGCTGGCAGGTGACAAATACCAAAGACGACACCAGCAGTTGATGGTAGGTACGCAAACACACCTAGACACCTCGAGCACATGGAAAATCTGTGTAAGGCAGAAATGCAAAGCACAGTGTATTGATGAAGGGTGCGCCGGCTGCGCCTTGAGTAGGCCGTTCGGCAGCGCCATCTGTGTCGCAGTTTTTGATAAGTTAAAATCGATGCACAAATTGGTGTCCTCTCCACAGCTGTAACGAGCATTAAACAGATTAAAATGAGTAAATTCCACATACTGAGTGTGTCGCAAGTGTGTACTATATAATATTTATTTCCCACCAATCAAAACGAACAGCATAAGTCACGCACGCTACTTCACTTCCTGTAACAGAAATTGTCGTTGTACGACGCTGCAATCGCACGGAAACCCATTTCGGAAGCAAATTAAAATGTCAAACGCTTCGTTCTCACCGCTTTCGTTGGTGCCACAGCAGTCATCAAGACCCATAGAAAGCAAACGGCCGATAAAAACAAGGTGCGTAATAGAGGGTGCAGGGCCCCTTTAAAGGCGAAACTTAAGTTTCCCCGAATTTTTTTTTCTTTCTCTAGGCTTGAATACCGAAAAAAAGCAAGGCGCTGCACTTTGGAGCCTTCGCCGACGATCTCCCAGGTGGAGTGCAATTCGTGGACGCTCTCAAAGTTCTCGGAGTGATGTTTTCTGCATTCTGCACGTAACGTCGTTTTTCACTGCCTCAAGGATCGGCCGACCTTTGACCAAGCTACGTTGTCATGTGGTGACGTAATCACGTGACGTCATGGTGGCTCAATGATGACATCACAAATTTTGACGATCTGTGACGTCATGATGGCGTTGTATGGTGACGTGCTCACGTGTTGACGATATTGCCACGGCCGCTTCTTGTTTTATTTTGATGTATTCGTGTTTGACCCGCAAGGACGGTTAGTAGTAGTAGTAGTAGTAGTAGTATCTTTATTTTTTTTCTTGTATTACAAGAAAAAGGAACACAGGCAAAAGGCATTTCATACGCCTCACAAGGGCCTCTGTACCTGAAGTTCGCAACGCATGCACAATCGAAAAAAAAAAAGTTTTGACGCATCATAAAAACCACATAAGCGCTAACAACGAAATACTGCAATCAACACAACCAACACATGACACGCTTAAGACACTGCAGATACGCAAGTCGTACACAAATAAATAAATAAATAAATAAATAAATAAATAAATAAATAAATAAATAAATAAATAAATAAATAAATAAATAAATAAAAAAGAACACAAAACTCGATGCATCGTGTAACCACATGAACAATAATAATAATAGGAAGACACCTTTTTCAGTTAGAAAAGGATCAGTGACTCACTTTCCGTACACAAGCAAAAAAAAAATCATACCACGATGACACTACAAGTTTTGAGCAATATTGTCTAGTGGTGATAAGTTATTTCATTTTTCAATATAATTTCTTTAGCTTGTCAGCGTCGAGCAACGCTCGACGCTGACCGCGCCGCAGTGTTCGAGAAGCTTCGCGATTGTAGTATATCACTTTGTTAAGGTGGCGTGCAGGACCACTGATCTCAACTTAGGAGGAGCTGGATGCGCATCGAGCACGCGGGCGTGAAGCCACCGGAAGCCGCCGTTTTTGTCCCGGAAGAGAGCTTTTATCTTCTTTTTTTCAAAGAAATACCTGCCTGTAGCGCAGTAAACTGTACGAATCGACCGGAAAAGTCGTCAGGGAAGACATTCCACGCGTAAGTACCTCAAAGTTGCATTACATTTTATGCATTTTGTACGTTGCAGCACTCCGCCCTATTCGGACGGTGTCGGCACGGCGTCTGTCATCTTTCATTTAGCGTTCGTCGGCGTGTAAAGTGAGACGTCATCGCAGAGTTTGAAAAAATTAAAAAGAAAAACGATCATAACAACAGCTGCCACTCGAGAATATTTGAATTGCGCGACTGAGACGCACAGAAGACGCCAGCTTCCGGGACAAACAGGGGACCTTCCGGTGGCTTCACAAGCGCCCGTCTCGCAGAGCGGGGATGCGCCGTCCAGCCTTTTTAATGAACGTTAGGGTGCAGGACGCGAATAGTATACATTATTCCAGAGCTTGAGCAAACCACCAGTGCTAAGACTGGAAAGTTCGATGCGTGATGTATAAGAGACGGCGCGTCCCAGCCATGCGCAGTTCATCGACGGCCGACGCTTTGTTCGCCGCTATCAGGATACAGTGTGTATTGCTGTAGTTTGACTTTTCGCTTCCCGGCCACAAGTTCGGCCAAATAAAAAGTTTCATCTTGGACACGCCAATTGCTACCTTCGTCGACGTCACGACCACGTGACAAAATTTAGGGGCGAAGCACCTTAGGGTCTCGGCGTGCTCGTAGTGTCTTGTCGTGACGGTCCATTTGCTTGAGCCCAAGAGAGGGCACCATCGTCTCAGCGCTCGCCGTGTGGCGAGAGAGAGCGAACAGCGCGCGTTGAGGGCACCACTACAGTTACTGTATATGCTACCATTAGGTAGCAGAGTTGCGCATAGGTCTTGGTAGCAACCATAGCTATGCGGTGAAGACGTACACCATTTTTTTTTTTTTCAAACGACATGCCTACCGCGTCACCGATGGACATGTTTGGCGTGTCGAATACCGGGGAATAGCTTTACTGCGATTGGCTTCTGTCAATACAATCCGCTGCAGCGCCGGCATTGAGAAATACAAAAAATTGGCCCGAGCGTCAGCTTCTCCGCAGCGCATATATGGTTGCTAGCGGCGTTTGGAAGACAGATGCGCAACTCTGCTACCTAAAGGTAGCATATACAGTAACTCTAGGCGCCACCGCCTCAGCGCGCGTCGTGTGGCGAGAGGGAGAACGAAGCGCGTTGACTATGGAAACGCTCTTTCTGCTATGAACGCTGAACTACCAGCTCGCAAAGGAATGAGAACGTGCCCTCGCCCACGAGAGACAACGCCGACGCAGGCAGCGTCTGCTAGCGAGATTCTTGATCGAAAAAGCCGACTGTTCGCGCTGCACAACCGTTCACCGGCCACTGCGTATGTTTACTAACACAGGCCCTGGACCGCTTCCGGTTGCCTGCGCTGGCGTACGCTAGCAGGAGTGGCAGGGAACAAAAGCCTTGGCGAGTAGCCCGTAGAGTTTCAACACTTTTCTCACTGTGTCAAGCAAAATATTTGAACTAAATACTCTTCTAAGCTACACAAAACACTAAAAGAGTTAGTCTTTAACTATAAGCGCCTTTCTTTTATGTGAAACTGGAAAAAGAGTATTCCCTTACTCTGACAAATCTTAAAAAAAAACGCTTTACGCTTCGGTGTTGCAAAATAATAAATGAGGCGACCGGACGTTTCTTGGGGTACACCACGTGCTCCTGCTATTGCAATCTTGAAACCGTCTATAAATTTAGTGCCGATGGGAAATTTCTCTTGTGCGTAGTTGAACAATAAAGATTCGCAGTGTGCACGCTAACTAAAAGCGGACTGCAGGTCTCTGTGTCTAATCTGTATTCTGTCTCTCATTGCCCATTAGCAGTGATATTGCTGTGGGAAACACCGGCGCATATTGCATGCTTCGCCCCCCCCCCCCCCACAGGTATCACGTTAGTGGAGCTGATACATCATTCCTTACATGCTTTACCCCTCGCCAATTTTTTAATCACTCGTTTTAAGGTTTCCGCCTTTAAAAATGGCGGCCGTCGGCTTACGACACGCGTGAACCCACCCTCCTCCTTTCATTTATTTTTCG
>NC_051183.1:137582316-137629243 GCF_013339695.2 Rhipicephalus sanguineus | reverse complement strand
GGACAGAGTTCATGACAAACGTAATGACAGGTCCTAACATGCAAATCATGACGCGCACGCGCATGTCCATGTGCAGCATGATTTACATGACATGGTCTCGGGGCGCTCGCGGCCTTTTAAAGGAAGGGATACATACTATACTGGTATGACGAGGCATTTCTGTATGACGAACATAACTGACACATGGTAACATGACAATCATTATATGCATGTCATGTATGACATGATTTACATGTCACGCTCATGGCGCACTCGCGGCCGTTTCACGAGATTGATACCCAAAATTGGTATGTGCATTTGCTTATGAAGAAAATGAATAACAGGCGGTAGCACGAAAACATGACATCCATGACCATGTATGACATGATTTCATGCCACGCTCTGGCATCGCGTCCGTTTCGCTTGCGTGATATACACCAAAATTGGTGGTCCGAGCACGACTGTATAACGACGTAATTGAGACGTGGTAGCATGAAAATCATGACATGCAAGGCATGTACGACCTGATTACATGCCACGCTCATGATGCGCTAGCGGCAGTTTTCAGTAGATTGATATACACCAAAATTGGTATTGCGCGATGTTACTGTGTGAAGAATATGAATGACAGTTGGTAAGATGAAAACCATGACATGCATGTCATGTGTCATGATTTACATGCCACGCTCCGGTGCATTCGCGTCCGTTTCGCTTGCGTGATATACACCAAATTGGTGTTACGCGACACGACTGTATGACGAACGTAAGTGAGACGTGGTAACATAAAATCATGACATGCAAGTCATGTACCCCCGATTTACATGCCACGCTCATGATGCTCTAGCGGCGGTTTCAGTAGATTGATATACACCAATGGAATTGGTATGCGCGATGTGACTGTAGGAAGAACATGAATGACAGTTGCTGAGCTGAAAACCATGACATGCATGTCATATATGTCGTGATTTAATTGCCACGCTCATGATGCATTCGCGGCCGCTTCGCTAGCTCAATGTACACCAAAATTGCTATTGCGCGAAGCGACTGTACGACGACGGTAAATGAGACGTGCTAACATGAAAACCATGACATGCATGACATGCACGACATGATTTACATGTCATGCTCATGACGCACTCGTGCCGTTTCGATTGCTTGGCACACCAAAATTGGTATTGCGCGACGCCACTGTATGACGAACGTAAATGAAAGGTGGTAACATGATAATCATGACATGCATGAAATGTACGTCGTGGCTTACAAGCCATGCTCATGGCGCACTCGTGGCCTTTTCCCTTAATTGATATGCACCAAAATTAGTATTGCGCGATGTGACTGTATGAAGAACATGAATAACAGGTGGTAACATGAAAACTATGACATGCATGCCATGTATGTCATGACTTACATGCCACGCTCATGGTGCATTCGCGGCCGTTTCGATAGCTTGATATACACCAAAACTGGTATTGCGCGATGTGACTGTATTGCCACGCCCACTTCTTGCCTTGTTTTAATGTATTCGGGATTGACCGGCAGGGACGGTTATCAACGCTCGACGCTGTCCGCGAAGTAGTGTTCTAGAAGCGTCGCGATTGTAGTAGATCGTTTTGTTAAGATTGCGCCCCGCACGCGAATGTTCCAGCTTTGTCTAGAGATAACGCCGCCACCAGCGATATTGCTGGAAAGTTCGATAGCGCCTGTATAAAAGCCGACGCGCTTGACCGCTTGTCAGTTGTTGATCGACGGTCGACGCTCTATTCGCCGCTATCAGTGTATTGCTTTTCAGTTTCCCGGTCACAAGTTCGGCCAAATAAAGAGTTTCATCTCTGACGTGCTGAGTGCTGCCTTCGTCAACGTCACGACCACGTGACATCTGGTGGAGGTGCTGCTTCATGATCCGGACGCCACCGCGGAGCGCTGACCCAAGCCCAAGCCGCGACGAGGACGACGGCAAGGAAATCCCGGATCGTCGAACAAGCCGCAGGCAGAAGGGACTGCAGCCAGAGCACGGGCTCCTTCCCGAAAAACCCAGGCAGCCGCAGATGTCAACATCGACCACAGCGACGATGACCGACCACGTGCAGCCTGCGCCAATCCTTCTTCGCCAGCCCAAGGAGCCGCCAACCTTCCGCGGATCATCGTTCGAAGACCCGGAAAGCTGGCTCGAAGCCTACGACCGAGTCGCCCTTTTCAATGCCTGGACCAGTGAAGACAAGCTACAGCATGTCTACTTCGCCTTGGAGGACGCAGCTACAACCTGGTTCGAGAACCAAGAGCGAACCCTGACAACATGGGACGTTTTTCGCACTAGGTTCCTGGCAACGTTCATCAGCGTCGTCCGCAAGGAGAGGGCCGAGGCTCTACTCGAAACCCGCGTGCAGCTGCCTAACGAAAACGTGGCACTCTTCACAGAAGAAATGACGAGACTGTTCCGCCACGCAGACCCCGAGATGCCCGAGGAGAAGAAAGTTCGCTACCTCATGCGAGGAATCAAGCAGGAGCTGTTCGCGGGACTGATCAGAAACCCACCCAAGACCATCCAAGAATTCCTCGCGGAGGCAACAACAATCGAGAAGACGCTCGAGATGCGCACGAGGCAATACAACCGCCGCATGCCGACGACGAACTACGGGGAATCACATGCGCTGGGCTCCGACGACTTGCGTGAGACGATAAGGGCGGTCGTGCGCGAAGAGCTCCGAAAGATGTTTCCTGCATCGCAACCCCAGGTGCATTCCATAGCCGACGTCGTTCGTGAGGAACTTCAGCATTCGCTGGGAGTTACTGCACCGCCACAACCTGAGCCGGAAGCCATGAGCTATGCTGCCGTTGCACGCCATGTTGTCGCCACTCCGCGCTATCACCAACGCCCCGCGCCGTCGCATTTCCGTCGCCAGACACCGCCGCCACCTCCGACGCCATCCCGCCCGCCTGCAAGCCAAAGCTACACCCCCCGAAAGACCGACGTTTGGCGCGCCCCTGACAACCGCCCGCTCTGCTACCACTGCGGGGAGGCCGGCCACACGTACCGCCGCTGCCAGTACCGACAGATGGGGCTACGCGGATTCGCCGTCAACGCGCCGCGCCCGCAGCCAGGCGAACGGCCTCGCGACATCGACGACTATCTCACCGGAGCACAGCGGCAAGAACGCCGACCTTCCCGCTCGCCGTCGCCCGGCCGGTACATGTCACCGCACCGCCGGCAGTACACTGGCCCAAACCGGGGCCGCTCGCCTAGCCCGTATCCGGGAAACTAAGGGCAGCAGCCGATGGAGGTGCGGTTGCTGTACGACGAAATGCCGAAGATCCTCCGCGGCCGCCGACGACGATAATGCGACGAGACCTGCAGAACACGACGCGAAGCAGACGAAGACGTCCCGACGAAACCACGCGGACCAAAGAAGACCCGACGACGCAACATGGAAGTAGCGGAACAAACCGACGCAGCCGTGACCCGACGCCGCGACCCAACCGCAACGCAAGACGACGAACTAGCGACATCGACGTTCTCATCGACGGCCACAACGTCACCGCTCTCGTCGACACTGGGGCCGACTATTCCGTCGTCAGTGGGCCATTCGCCACCAAGCTGAAGTAAAGACCGCTTGGAGTGGACCCGAAATCCGGACAGCTGGAGCCCACCTGATAACGCCGATTGGTGTCTGCACGGCGAGAGTCACCATCAATAACCGGACTTATCCTGCGAGCTTTGTAATCCTACAAAACTGCTCCAGGGATGTGATACTTGGAATGGACTTCCTAAGTGACCATGGCGCCGTCATCGACCTGAGGTCTGAGTCGATAACACTAACCTCAGACAAAGCGCTCCCGCCCCACGCGACGCCAGGGAACTATGCACTGAATGTGATAGAAGAGCAGGTGACCGTTCCGCCGCGCTCCAGTGTCATTATTTCCGTCGGCACCGAAAAAGCTGCGAACCATGAAGGCGTCATCGAGGGCGATCAGCACCTACTCCTGAACCGTCGTTTTGTGTCGCGAGAGGTATAGCCCAGCTGCGTGACGGTAAAACGAAGGTATTGCTGACAAACTTCAGCCACGAATATAGGCACCTCAACATTGGTACGACGGTCGCCTACATCGACGAATGTGAGGCCGCCAGCAATGCTTTCGCCCTCTTCGATGTTGCCGAACCTGTTTCGACGAATCGAGGTCCCGAACCAGATTTCGACGTTAACCCGATCCTTCCGAAGGTCAAGCAAGACCAGCTCAAGGCCCTGCTCCTGCAATACAAGGACTGCTTTTCATCGTCGTCCAGACTTCGGCAGACACCGGTCGCAAGACATCGCATCATAACAGAAGAAAGTACCAGGCCACTTCGTCAGAGCCCGTACAGAGTTTCGACGCGAGAACGTGAGGCCATAAAAAAACAAATCGACGAAATGCTACGTGACGACATCATCCAGCCTTCAAAGAGTCCGTGGGCGTCACCCGTGGTGTTAGTGAAGAAGAAGGATGGGACCCTACGTTTCTGCGTCGATTATCGTCGCCTGAACAAAATCACGAAAAAGGACGTGTACCCTCTCCCACGTATAGACGACGCCCTAGACCAACTTCACAACGCGAAGTACTTTTCTTCAATGGACCTCAAGACCGGCTACTGGCAAATCGAAGTCGACGAGAGAGACCGAGAAAAGACCGCCTTCATAACACCGGACGGCCTGTTCGAGTTCAAGGTCATGCCCTTCGGTCTTTGCTCGGCACCTGCGACTTTCCAACGAGTCATGGATACTGTATTAGCTGGCTTGAAGTGGCAGACTTGCCTTGTTTACTTGGACGACGTCGTTGTGTTTTCCTCGAACTTCGACGAACACCTCCAGCGACTTCAATCCGTACTTCAAGCAATCAAGAACTCCGGGCTCACCCTGAAGCCAGAAAAGTGCCGCTTCGCGTACGAGGAGCTCTTGTTTTTGGGTCACGTGATCAGCAAGACTGGAGTGCTCCCAGACCCGCAGAAAACAGCTGCCATCGCTGCTTTCCCGCCACCCACCGACAAGAAGGCCGTGCGCCGATTTCTCGGCTTGTGCGCCTATTACAGACGCTTTGTCAAAGACTTTTCACGGATCGCCGAGCCACTAACGCAGCTCACGAAGACCGACGTCGAATTCAGGTGGCAAACAGCGCAAGTCGAAGCATTTCATGAACTGAAACGACGCCTGCAGGCACCTCCGATACTTGCGCATTTCGACGAATACGCCGATACGGAGATTCACACCGATGCAAGCAGCATAGGACTCGGCGCCGTCCTTGTGCAGCGGACGGGCGGACTGGAAAGGGTTATCAGTTATGCTAGCCGGTCGCTGTCTAAAGCAGAGGCCAACTATTCTACAACAGAAAAGGAGTGCCTCGCCATCATCTGGGCTACGTCAAAGTTTCGCCCCTACCTCTACGGCAGGCCCTTCAAAGTTGTGAGCGACCATCACGCCTTGTGTTGGCTAGCTAACTTGAAGGACCCTTCAGGTCGCCTTGCACGGTGGAGCCTAAGACTTCAAGAATTTGACATTACCGTCGTGTACAAGTCCGGAAAGAAACACTCCGACGCCGACTGCTTGTCTCGTGCCCCCGTCGACCCACCACCGCCCGACGACCAGGATGATGACAGCTTCTTGGGAGCCATAAGTACCGACGACTTCGCCGAACGACAGCGAGCCGACCCCGAACTAAAGAGTCTAGTGGAATACCTTGAGGGCAGGACCATCGTTGTCCCAAAAGTATTCAGGCGAGGGTTGACATCATTTTCTTTGAAAAATAACGTCCTCGTAAAGAAGAACTTCTCTTCAGCCCGAGCCAGCTACCTTATCGTTGTACCTTCAGGACTGCGACCAGAAATTCTGCACGCCCTGCACGACGACCCAACGGCTGGACACCTCGGACTTTCCCGTACGCTCGCACGAGTACAGGAAAAGTACTACTGGCCGCGCCTGCCACCGACGTCACTCGCTACGTAAGGACGTGCCGAGACTGTCAGCGACGGAAGACACCGCCCACAAGACCAGCAGGCTTCCTTCAGCCGATCGAGCCTCCTCGGCGACCATTCCAGCAGATCGGGATGGACCTCCTGGGGCCGTTCCCAACGTCGACTTGCGGAAATAAATGGATCCTCGTGGCTACCGACTACCTCACCCGCTACGCCGAAACAAAAGCCCTGCCCAAAGGCAGTGCCGCTGAGGTAGCCAAGTTCTTCGTTGAGAGCATCGTCCTTCGACACGGCGCCCCAGAGGTTCTCATCACCGGCAGAGGTACGGCGTTTACGGCTGACCTAACTCAGGCGATCTTGGAATACAGCCACACAAGCCACCGCCGCACCACCGCTTACCACCCACAGACCAACGGCCTCACCGAGCGGTTAAATAAGACCATCGCCGACATGCTGGCCATGTACGTCGACGTCGAACACAAGACGTGGGACGCCATCCTTCCGTACGTGACCTTCGCGTACAACACGGCCGTACAGGAAACGACGCAGATGACGCCATACAAGTTGGTCTACGGACGGAGCCCGGCAACGACGCTCGACGCCATGTTACCAAACGTAACCGACGAGTTAAACATCGACGTGACCACCTACCTACAGTGCGCCGAAGAAGCACGACAGCTCGCCCGCCTACGGATAAAGAACCAGCAGACGAATGACAGCCGCCGCTACAACCTTCGACGACGCCACATGGAATACCAACCCGGTGACCGTGTATGGGTATGGACGCCAATACGCCGACGAGGACTTAGTGAGAAGCTTCTTCGACGATACTTCGGACCGTACAGGGTACTTCGACGCCTCGGCGCACTCGACTACGAGGTTGTCCCTGACGGCGTTACGAACTCTCAGCGGCGCCGTGCGCGACCTGAAGTCGTCCATGTCGTGCGCCTTAAGCCGTTTCTTGCGCGTTAGCGAACCTGGGGACTCTATTTTTCCCTTTGTTATTGTGATCTATTTGTGTATGCACTTGTTTTTTTTTTCTTCTATGTTCTTTCACAAGCATCGGGACGATGCTTTTTTCAGAGGGGGGCAATGCCACGCCCACTTCTTGCCTTGTTTTAATGTATTCGGGATTGACCGGCAGGGACGGTTATCAACGCTCGACGCTGTCCGCGAAGTAGTGTTCTAGAAGCGTCGCGATTGTAGTAGATCGTTTTGTTAAGATTGCGCCCCGCACGCGAATGTTCCAGCTTTGTCTAGAGATAACGCCGCCACCAGCGATATTGCTGGAAAGTTCGATAGCGCCTGTATAAGAGCCGACGCGCTTGACCGCTTGTCAGTAGTTGATCGACGGACGACGCCCTGTTCGCCGCTATCTTTGTACAGCGTGTATTGCTGTAGTACTAGTTCTCATTTTCCGGCCACAAGTTCGGCCAAATAAACAGTTTCATCTTGCAAACGCCGACTGCTGTCTTCGTCGACGTCACGACCACGTGACAGTATGATGAACATTAGTGACAGGTGGTAACATGAAAAACCATAATACTCATATCATGTATGGCATGATTTGCATGCTCTACTCATGGTGCACTCGCGGCCTTTTTGCTCCTTTGATATACACCAAAATTGGTATTGCGCGATGTGACTGTATGACGAACATAAATGAGAGGTCTTAACATGCGAATCATGTTATGCATGTCATGTACGGTATGATTTACATGCCACTGTCATGGTGTGCTTCCGGCCGTTTTGTTAACTGGATATATACCAAAATTGGTATGGCACGACACGAGTGCGTGATGAACATAAGCGACATGTCATGCATTGTATATACCAAAATATGCGTTTCATTGGCATGGTGTATACTAGATTGTGCATGCATGCGTGCATGGCAAACATGCGATATATGGTGGACTAGATGCCATGGCATGAATGATTTCATTTGGCTCAAAGACAAACAAGGCGATGTATGCAGCTCTTTGCTGGCTGCTTCGCATTACATCGATTCGCACAGTGCGTGGGATCTGCTGAATTTTTAAATTCTTTTTGTACCTGACTCATGCGATGACCCTTTTAAGCTTGCACTAGGTAAAAATAAAATAAAATAAAATATTTTCCAAATATCAACATAACGATATTTTCATTGATTTTCTGTGGCTGCATAATATATTTTTTTAGTATACGGGTCCTACACTGGTGAGGCGCATTCAAGCAGTGACTGTACACAAGTATGATAAGCAAATTTCCTGATGTGCGCAGTGCAGTTTTGAGTTCCCTTCGTAAAAACCATACTTTTTGTAACGAACCTTCAAAAAACACATGAGTTATAGTTTACCGCAGTCGCATTTGAGAAGCAAGTTTTAAAGTTCGCATGTCTCCACGTTGTCAGTTTAGGGTATTTTTACTACGCATTTAGCGCAACAAAAGTTTCACATAATTATGAGTGTACTGTGATAAAGAAACCTTCACTATAGTCAGAAATATTCTTGTTTCATTTTTTCTCGTTTCGTTTCGTTGCCATAGCCTCCTGGCATGATAAGCAAACAGGTGTACGCAGTGCGAAAGCACCTGCTGTAGAGAAGCTACCCCAAGTGATACAACATGCATTGTAAGGTACGTTTACGTATATGAATAATAAACTGCTGTTCACTTCTTGATATGTTTACTTTTTAATATTGTGCAAAATGTTCGTCCTTCTTCAGGTGGTGATTTCTACACCTCACGAGGGAGGAGCATGTACCCCGGATGATTGAGAGAACTCCGTACTTAATTATTGGAAAGAGGTATGCTGTCCTTTACACTGCTATTGGATGCGAAAGCATCTTATGCTCGGGGCAGTGTCCGTTCTGGGGCGTCCGCACCTATACTATGGTGTACTAGAATGGGGTAGTGCGCCCTCTTCGACAACAAACCAATGAAAGAACGGTGGTCGCTTTTGCGATGGCGCCACCAGTAGGGCGCCACGATCGAACGGTGTGCCCGGTGCGCGAGATTAAAATTCCAATTGCGAAAATTTGTGCCGTTCTTGAGTCAAATGGACACGTAACACGATTTAAAGTAAGTATAATTGCGAGATTAAAACACTTAAGCACATTTGGTTGCATTATTGCAATAAATAAAGATGCTTCTGCGTCGTCTGAGCTTGCACAATTCCTATCGCTGAGCAGCGTCCCGGATCTTCTGCATGCTTACTGTTTTGATTGCAAAAGGCATAGAAAAGCACATCGCTGTTCATTCCTTTCATGTATGCGCCTGTCTAGCTATCACACTAATTTGAAGGTATGCGTCGAAACGCACGAGGAGGTCCGGAAGGCTAACATTAGCAGCATTAGCAGCATCAGGTGAGTTGCACGACCACTCGTCACCTGCATCAGCCAGAAGAGTAGTCGCAAGGTTTACGACAGAAAATATACAACGCTCAATGACGAATGCTGCTCCATTTCTTTGGAGATTTTACTCCTCAGTGGGGCGCCAAAACGCAGGAGTGGAGCTAAATGCACAGCGATGTGTTTGGGGTGTTGGATTGATCCTATGTGAATAAGTCCGTAATTCCGAACTGTCTACAAAAACTTCAATACATCAGGCTTCCTCAAAGACTGAGTCTGCCATGCAGACGAAAAAATTCGCTAACGTGTCATGAGAAACTGACGAGAACAATCAGCAAGTTTCCAATGTGCACGCACGACCAGCGCGGTAACGAGAACTACCGATCTCGGAGGCTTTGTATCTCAGCTTACCGTAAATTGCTTCAGGAAGCAGCGTCAGGTGGCGACACAGTAGTACGGTGTGCTCTGGCACCGCAGCCTGTCATCGCAAAAAGAGCCACGTTTCCGGCGCCAGACGGCACACTACCCCATTGTAGTACACCATACCCAAGGAGGTTAAAATAAAATTTGCTGGAGTGGAGGAGGCGCCCCTCAGCTGAAGCCGCGTGCCTCCATCTTGCCATAGGCAGATTGCGCGCCTTCCGCAACGCATGCTGCAGCGGCCGCATAGATGTTCCAGCTGTTCTCTGGCGTGGTGGCGTCCGGACGTTGTTGGGTACATTGTACGTTGCGTACGGCTGTATAAATCGAGCGAAAAGGTACTCTGGGACGAAGTTTCAGTTGTAAGCAGAACATTTCGAGCTCGATGAAAACTTCTCTATATGCCGGAACACATGCTGACAGCCCGCAATCTGTCTCTCATTTCACATTTGACGGTCATTCTTTTTCTCCTAACCGGTTTCGTAAGGACTCAAATGTTCGAAGCACGTCGGGGCAGGCTGTTAGACGGGAAGTCTGGAAGCCAAAAGACGGCGATCGCATATGTTAGAGGCACTTGTCGCCAAATTGTTTCGACCGGACTAGGCTGCGACCTGGGAGTTCTTCGACTAGCTGTTCGACTTGCAAAACCCAGTGATACACATTCTTGTGCTTGTTGATACCACTGGTGCGGAGCGTGAATAGGAAAACAACGCACCGTTTGCTATTCATTGAAATTATATAAATAGGCGAGATTTCGTTATCGGTTGCCCTGTTCGTGTTATAAAAGGGTAGCTCGCAACTACGAGGTGAAGTAGCGTCATTTGGGTAATACTGAAGGACCTGTTTTTCTTACATTCGTGCATTTTTTTGTTATATTTGTATTTGCTTTATGCAGTGCAGCGAGTAAAACCAGCAGGTCTGAACTGTGCAGTGCCCTTTCCAGCTGCAAATAAAGCGACGTAACCGAGGCCCAGGGGTACTGCAGCCGTTAGATGCGTTCAAATTGAAAAAAGTTGTTGAATATATGACAGTTGCATCACCTATACGGCAGCATTACAAAGAAATGCTTCATCTTTTCCAATAAGAGATAAAACAGCTCAAGATGAAAATTCTGCAGCAGAAAAATTGCACACTAACCAAAATGAGCGAGGCTCGATCCTCAAGCGATAATTAAGGAGATCAAGGATCAAAAGCTCATGTCTGAGTAGGGCAGGGCGATGTTCACTGCAGCCTTCCCCCATACATACAGCAACCCCTAGGGCACGAAAAGACCAGAAAGGCACGTATTCCATCCGAGCTGCGGGCGTTTGCGTTAACGCTGCACATCTATTCTCCATCAGCTTACGAGTATGTACGCACGAAGTTTAATCGCGCACTTTCAGCAGAGCGCTCTATACGAGAACGTTATACAGAATTCCATCAAAGCAAATGCTGGCTTCACAGATGAGTCACTGTCTAAAAAAAGCTAGCCGAATGCCGCGCAAAACCTCTACTGTACTTTGATTGTTGATGACAAACGAGAAAACATGTTGAGATTGTGGGCGATTAACGGTTAGATATGCGGACTTTGGGACTGGAATGCATGATGACAGACTGCATGTGTATATGCTCGTTGGCTTAAACTTATGACTTATGCCACTTGGGCGTTTTTAATTGATTCATTGACAGGGTAAGAGAGAGCCGTGCCTACGAAATAGTATATCGAAAAATCTGTATCGAAATAGTGTCGACTGCAAGGTTAATGCCCATATTTGAAGCACGTCCATGCAAAGCCAAAACTATTCGTTTTGGAGGTTTTGAGCTTGTCTTGAGAAAAGAGATGGCTTTCAAGCCTTCACGATTATATATCCTTCTCGATCAGCATATCGAGTGCGGTGCTTTGGACCCACATTTATATTCCGCTCAAAGAAAGTGGCCGAACTCCATATATGCATGACTCCGTCACATGACGAACGAAATGAACAGGAAAATGAGTGCCGAGAAGTGAGGACTGCTCTTACGAGGATAATTATTTAAAAAAAAAAACAGTGATGCAGGCCCTACGGTGTGCATGCTTGCAAGGAAAACGCCAAAAGAAACATAATAAAACTGACCGCATTCTTATCTGCGATTTTGCTTCTTATTCTTGACAACTTCTCCCTTAATGTTCGCCATAGCCATTAAAAACCACGGCGGAAAGACGTGGTCAGCGCGGCGGGCGCGCTTTGGCTCCCGTTTCTTGCCTATGGCAAGATGGCCGCCGCGCGCGCGGCGCGGGTTCACTGCGGCCCATTGGTAAGTATAGGCGACCTCCACTCCAGCAAGTTTTATTTAAACCTCCTTGACCATACCCATACTAAGCATGCGCCAACTCTCCCCCCTCTCATCGCTTGAGCGCGAAGAGGTGGGATGAGGCAACGTTGCTAGAACAAACTCAGTTTAAAAGCTCCGCCGGAGAGGCGGTCCGCGTGGCGGTCGTGAGAACTAGTGGCGCTGCAGTCACGTCTAGCTCCCGCCCCGCGGCTGGCGCTTGTTGTGATCGGCACCGCCGATCGCGATGTACGAGCGCACGTGGGTTACAGCGTCGTCTGCACTTTGTTAGCTCGTCATTTTTGCGACTGTTCTTGTCCAGGCTTAGCGTCTTGTACGAAGACACGTGCCTGATGTACGAAGCGTATAGAGGGCGAACAGATTCACAGTGCGGTATGCCGACTTGCTTTGCGCCGGGCTGCAAGAGCGGCTACCGCAACGACGACTGCGCTTCACGACACTTCTTCGGACCTCCAAAAGACCCTACGCCATTCAAGCTTTGCATCGCAAAGATAGAAAGCTTACTGCGAAATGCAAGATCTGTGACGTTCATTTTGAGAGTGACGACATTGTAAAGCACTATCGACGTGTCGTTGCGGGACAAGAAGTTTTTATCCCGTGTGGAAAGTGGGAACTCGCGCCAGGTGCCGTGCCGCGCTTGTTCCCAGCACTTCCACCCCACATTTCAAAGCCAAAATGTTCGGGGTTTAGGCGCAAATCCCCCCCAAGACGCACGGCGTCCCGCGAAAGCCCAGTGCCCAATTTGGAGGAGCCGCCAGAAATAGAACAGCAAAACGAAAGGCAGGCGATTACTTATATACGCTACCGAGCCTGAGAGTTGCATCACACTGACATTCGATCAGTTGTCAGCTGTCGCTATGCCTTCAAAGCAGTGGATTTTCGAGAGATTTTACGACGAGGTATTGAACAAGATGTGCGGAACATTTTACACTCGCCGGCTCGGGAACGGGCTGCTCAGCGCAAAAATTTGACACGGTACACATAGAAAAGACGAGGACCAGCGCTGGTCCTCGTCTTTTCTATGTGTACTGTGTCAAATGTTTTGCGATGAGTAGTTTAATAATGGAATACCAACTAGCCCAATCCCACACTTTGCTTCGGGAACGGAGACTTACTTGTGCAAAAAATAATTGTAGTTGACGAGCAGTTTGACTGCGTAGTGAACGGCTACAGCACGAAACGCAAACGGCTGTCGTACAGTGTAAGAAGTGCTGCGGGCATGGAACATCTGCTCGGTGAAGTTGAAAAACTGAAGTTGAATACTGACGACTCTTCTAGCGACAGAGTAGGCGCGAATAACTGCTCGGTGCTCACATCACGGCCGATCTGTTCGAATTGTTTAAGGCACCATAGCAGGATGCGACGTGGAAAGATGAGACACCGAAAATACAACTGTCCGCTGAAAAAATTGCTCAGAGACGACATCTATTCGATGTAATCGCACACTGAGATTTCATTTACTGAGTTCTCGTAAAATTTTCCGATTTTGGGTCAGTATCCCTTTAACCGTCGCGAAAACGTGTCTTGTAAACATTGCAAAGCATTGGTGATGTTTTTCGAGGAAGTTTTTTTTTCAATAAATTGTAGAAACATGAGTACTGTTTTTCTAGAACGTTTTTGTATCTCGAGTAAGTACGCTTCTTTGTAGAGGCTTTTACGAACGTGTTGGGTTGTTCTTGGTCTAGATAAGACGGCAGCGGCTAAAATTGTGGTGGTAGTTATACAAATTACGCTGAAAACCCTCATTCGCTTAGAAACTCCTATGCTTGGAAGTTACGCGCAATGTAGACAGCTCAATTATTGTCACAGGGTCGTGACGTCGACGAAGGCAGCAGTCAGCAGGTCCGAGATGAAACTCTTTATTTGGCCGAACTTGTGGCCGGGAAACTGAAAGTCAAACTACAGCAATACACTGATAGCGGCGAACAGAGCGTCGACCGTCGATCAACTGACGAGCGGTCAAGCGCGTCGGCTTTTATACAGGCGCTATCGAACTTTCCAGCGATATCGCTGGTGGCGGCGTTATCTCTCGACAAAGCTGGAACATTCGCGTGCAGCGCGCAATCTTACCAAAACGATCTACTACAATCGCGAAGCTTCTCGAACACTGCTTCACGGACAGCCTCGAGCGTTGATAAGCGTCCTTGCTGGTCAAACCCGAATACAGCAAAATAAAACAAGAAGTAGGCGTGGCAATATAGACCGAACATCGATTCTTAGCCAATCAATGAACAGCGCACGCGGGCCAATGCATACAGACGACCTAATGCATATCCACCTAAGTAACCACCTAACTAGTACAATAATAAGGTTGCCGCCGCGCAGTTGCCGCGAGCAACTGCGCGGCGGACCGCAGCGTTATGCCGTGGCAGCAGACGACGCGCCGATAGTGGCGCAAGACGGAACTGCAGCGCCGCTAGTTCTCGCGACCGCCGTTCGGACCACCCTCCTCCGCTGGCGGAGATACGGAGCTTTGAAACTGAGTTTGTTCTAGTAACGTTGGGATGAGGTAACGTAAGCGCCGGCTCCGCTTCGTTCTCCTCTCCCGTTTCTCTCTCTGCGCCACAGCTGTACCCTCGAATGCGGTTCGCGCCCGCTCCCGTTGCACTCTCCTTCTCAACGTTGCTATGGACGCTCGCGAAGCTGAACGTAAACGGCTTGCAGGGAATTCCATGCGTAGCGCCATATTGGCATCGCGCGTCACGCCATCTATCGTACAGGCTACGAAACAACATTCCCGGGCTACCGTGCCAGCAGACGCTACAGAGAGCAACCACGGAACTCCCGAAACTCAGCCCGTCGGAGAGCGTGTTTCGCGTTTTTCTAGCCTGGATATTTTCGCCGTTTTTATTGGAACAATGTATACACTACGTGCTGAGCAGGCTGCGGAAGCAACATTGTCAGGTACGTACGCTGTTACATTTGTAAATAAAACGTCCTCGCTGTAGTACGCGTGAGTCGTAATTTCAGTGCAGCTCGCGAAAGAGTGAAACGATGCTTTGTTGCCGCATATTACAAGTTGCGCGCAAAGTTTCGTGAAAACTCGTCATTTTAACATGCATCGCGTAATAATTAGAGTACACTTTGCGTGTAGTTTCGCAGAACGTAATTTTTATTCCACGAGTGCTCTTACAATAATGCGTCTTGCTCACAAAAGTGTGCTATCAGTGAGTATCACCTGCAGTGTCGTTCATCGATCACTTTTGGAAGCTATCTGCGCGATTTCAATCCTGTAACGATGATGATTTACACGCAAAACTATGCTACTCTTAGTTAAGCCGATATTGAAATGGGCGGAATCCAGCTGTCTCTTAAAAAAATGCGTGCTGTGTAAATATGCTAAATATTTAGCTGCTTGAGCTAGCGCTACGCCTGCGACGTAAAGGACACTGGCGCGAGTACTGTTTACTTATGTGCTAATATATGTAATATGTGCAGCTGGATACCCCGTGTCCAGATAAATTTGGGAAGATCAAACACTGAAATGAAAGCACGAAAGTCTGGACAGCTGTTGAGAAACATCGTACCATTTACTACCTTTTAAATACGAAAGCTTGTAACCTTGAAGGCGTGGATGCCATCAAAAGCACTAAAGCTTGATACTACGTTGAAAGTGGCAAAGCATGCTGATTGCTTGTGCTTGAACGCACTACCTTGCACTACATTTTCGTCAAAGAATACGCTCAAGGGTATGAAGTGCACCCCCACACAAAGCTCGCGCCTGCCTTCAACCCAACTGCGTGTCCCGCAAATTAGGTTCGTAAAATGAAATAGGTGGACATCACACTGCAGAATACACGCAGTTAGTGTACTTACTCGCGCATTTTCACTCGGCTCCTACTTTTTCTGCATGAATCACAGTTATCGATTCGCGGCTAAGCTGAAAACACCGCGCCGGCGCTATTCCCGTGGCGCATCGTGATCGTAGCAGACAACGCTAAATAATATCCTCCTGTTGCGCTGCTTGTTTTGGCCTCCAAAGACGACGCAGTAGTGCCCAGAAGAGCTCTTGCTGAAGCGGCGTAAATAGGTACTTTTTCGCACTTTAAAGTCTCAGAACTGCAGTTTGCCCTGTTTACTTGGTGCAACCCACGCGCGCCTTAGCAGCCCGGCGTCTGGGTGCGAGAGTATCCGCTCGGCTCGCCAGCAGCCTGGGTGCGAGACAGTCGTGCTCTGGTGTATACACGCTCGTAAGCGGCAACGCCGGCATGCATTGCACTCTCCTTCGCAGCAGCGCTATGGACGCTCGCGAAGCTGAACGTTTTACAAGTTTTTTTTTTATTCATCATTGAAGAATACATCTTTATCGAGTGGTTTAATGGGAAGGGGTGGCGAAAAGGCAACTATATGCCTGACAACGCGCCAATCCCCGCCCACACCAAAATAATGTGCAACACTCAGTATGTCTTTAGAGCATGAACATAAATTCAATTCAGCGAAAATACGATAGTTACAGATTTGTAAAAGAAAGGGATACAGCGAAAATAAAGAGAGTGTAGAGGAATAAAGTAAGAAAAATTCGTAGGCACATATACATGCACTCTTTACACACAAAAAAAACCCTTTAATAATACAGTCGCACTTTTGAACAGTTATCAACAAGTGACAGGTCGCGAAGTGAACAGGACCGTGGCTGACTTGTACAAATTTAAAGTGCATTACATTTCCTACACAGCACCCGAGATGCGCAATCTTACACAGAAGAACAAAACAGATATATCATGTTTGAAGCGTTAGTAGATATGCGTGTATCTTTTTTTTTATAAGTGTTGTTGAACGCAGCGACAAGCGCACTTCCGGCCTGGTGCTCGGCAGAACGGAGTTCATAGTCGCTTGGGAGGGCACCCACCCTCTGAGAAATTGGCGGCATGGGACCGCCAGACCTAAAAATAAGGTCGTCCTCTTTTGTTTTGCGTATACGGGTACGCCGGCAAGCGAATCTCGAAGCTGCGAGGCTGCGAAAGCGCGCGTTCTCTGTGCTTCCGTCATTCTTTCTCTGTGCAACTGTGTGCGAAGCGCCATGAACAACGTCAACGTGGGCGCTAGTTGCAGCAGCAGCGCCACCACCGCGGAGCAGAGGAAGCCTCGGGAAGCCGAACGTCAGCGTCGGCAAGTGGTAATTCCAACGACGCGACGACCACCGTCTCATAAGTCACATAAGAGAAGGGGAAACTCCATGCGCACCCCCCCGCGATGCTTTCGCATCCCACCATGGTTGCCCGTAGGGGGAGACGATGTGTAATTTTTACAACAAAAGATTAATGATTTTTGGCGCCATACAGTGTGGTCTCGAGGAACTACGAGTCAACGTTGAGAAGATGGTTTATAGCAGCAACTTCGCAATCCCAGTGCCAAGAAGGACAGCCTGTTGCTCACCAGCTGACGGCGAGTGGAGCCAATGATAAATTAGTTCGATGATCTATGCCTTACCAAACACCCTGCAATAACACGCAGACCCCACACAGGAGGCACTTTTTATACGCTAGCTAAAATCATAAAATTGTGTAATTTTCTGCGTCGGAATATCTGATACATTGTAGTTGGCTCAAGTCTTTTAACCGAGTCATTCATAAAAAGTAAAATTACGAGTTCTAGACGAAGACGTATATGTAAGTTATTCCAAAGGTGATATCAGACTTCTTATGCTTCCTGCGTTGCCGGCAACATTGAAATGAGTTTAAGTGCGTAAGCATTTTTATGCCTCCTCTACGACAAGAATATCTATCTATCTATCTATCTATCTATCTATCTATCTATCTATCTATCTATCTATCTATCTATCTATCTATCTATCTATCTATCTATCTATCTATCTATCTATCTATCTATCTGACGACGTGAGACGATTACTGCCCCAAAGAAATAAATGTATAAAATAAAAAAATTGGACCTTCTCCCCGAAGGGAACCCTGATGGGATGCGAAGCAGCGGCGTTGCGCACGGGTGGTGTCACGGGTTGAACGGCGCTAAGGCGGGTGCTGCGGTGAGCGCTGGAAGATTCGTTTGAAGCGAAACTCGGTGTAGTGTTTACTGGTGTAAACGTTTGTTTGAAACGCAGACACGGGAGGCGAGCGGGCGTTGGAGCCGGCAGCTGCGGGTGCTCCGACGGGTGAGGGAGAGAGTGACGTACGCGCGCACCTGCGAGGGAAGCGTGCGAGGGGAGCGTGACGTCAACGCCCAGCTGCGGCGTGACCTACTTGGCACCGCTCCAACACCTGCGCCGAGGGAGCGCGTTGCCTCGCGTTTGTGCGGACGGAGGGACAGCGTTACACAGGCTAGTCAAAGAGCTGCTTCGCATGTAATATATTTCCTTGCCGGGGCTCGGTTGAGCCCAGGCGCCCACGTTCCGAAGGCGAGCGTCCTAACCATCGGGGTACACACCTATGCTTGGCGGCAGTGAATATTGTCACCGGGTCGCGACGTCCACGAAGACAGCAGGCGACATGTCCAAGATGAAACTCTTTATTTGGCCGAACTTGTGGCCGAGAAACGGAAAGTTAATTTACGGCAATACACACGGTATGCACTGATAGCGGCGGGCAGAGCGTCGGCCGTCGATCAACTGACAAACGGTGAAACGCGTCGGCATATATACACGTGCCGTCGAATATTCCAGCGTTATCGCTGGTTGTCGCGCAAACTCTAGAATAAACTCGAGCGTTCGCGTCTTGCGCGCAATCTTTAAAAAAAAGCGGTCTACAATAATCGCGAAGCTTTTCGAAAAATGAGGCGCGGTTTGCGCTGAGAGTTGCTGAGTCTTTGTGGGCGAAAACCGAATACAGCAAAAATGATAATAAGAAACGCACGTGGCAATATATCTGAACCATACGTATGAGTTACACCGGCGGTGAGAAACAAATGTAAAAAATTGGGGAGGACCGAAGCATGTAGCGAAGTGTGTTTCAAACTCCAATAACGCGAAACTTGTGGAGGGGTGAATTATACAGTGCGCGGCGGTGTTTCCCACAGCAAAATATATGCTAATGGTCAATGAGAGACAGAAGAGAGATTAGACACGGAGACCCGCAGTCCACTTTTAGTTAACGCGTGCACGCAGTGAATCTTTATTGTTGAACTACGCACAAAAAGAAATCTCCCACCGGCCCTACATTGCAGGTCAAGATCCAGTGCCTATTGGCGGCGAGGAGTTACGGGGTCGCCCTCTATCAAACGCGCCTCAATTGCGTGCTAGGCAGGATGCCGCCGGCGCGCGCCCCATAGGTTTTGCTGTCGGCGCTCTACAATATCACCTCGCGGAAGCCCTCCGGGACATTTCTGCAGGTACTTTCGAAAAGAAATATGTTCTTTCCTCTCAAAGGAATAATTTTCGACGAACAGAAAGCACAAGATAGTCTACAGTCGCTGTCTCTCTGCAGAAAACCGAGCACCCGCTTCACGCGGTCACCGCGTTGGAGACCCCTGAACCGGCTTCTTGCGTGAAAGGTAGTCAGTCGCTGAGTGCAAAATATGTGAAATATCTCGTTAGAGTAGACTGCCTGTATAACCAAACGGAGCATAACAGAAAGAAGCCTCAAGCCAGCGATAGCACGGGTTAGCAACGACTGACGGTGCCTCTGCATGTATGAGCGTCTGCATGTATATGCTCGTACTAATGGTTTCGCTTTTGCTACGAGCACGTTTTGGCACCGCGCTGTGAACTTTAGGCCGCAGAATATGAGAACTTGTGAGCACACAAACAACTACTGTGTCGCGGACGCTATCAGAGCAGTTCAAAAACAATTTCGTTACAACTACGGCTTCGGTGCGCATGGCAACTTTGTGATGTGCCGTCCCGACGATTCAGTTTTTTTTTTTTGTTGTTGTCTCGCACTGCGTATTTATCGGCCTTCTCAGCAGGCAAATGCCGCTGCTTCTGTTTCTTTATTCAGTGCATTCATTTCGTTTGGTGCTCACCAAAAACGTGAGCAAATGCGACGCCTTTTTTTAATGCTCCTTAATTATCGTTCCATTTGCATTTCAGTGAACTTGCCGCTCTCTGTCATCAACAAATTCATAGACCAAAGCTTCACCACTTTAAGATTGCTGGTGGAAGGAGAAGTAGTCTACGAGATCGAGCATGGTAGTAGCATGCAACGTCAAGCAAAAGACAGAAAATACAGCAACATTCGCCGGACTTGTTCTGCAAACGTAGGCTGTGAACTAGGACCCACGTGAACTTGAAATAGCGGGGAATAAAATAGAAGTTACTGCAGCAACCAGCAGCCGCAAAACAAGATAGTAAATATTTGACGAGTACCCCAGCAATTTTGGCAGCAGTGTCATGTTTAACGCCAACAGGGTGGCATCTTTCCCGCGTAAATAAATGAGGCTCCAAGAAAATACATGGGGTTGGAGAGGCCCAACATCAGTTTGAGAGTGACACAAATAAATTTGGGACAGTTTTTGCGTCAGGGTAACGCAAGCTTGACTGAAAAAATGTTATTGCCAACATAAATGCAGCACACAGCCGCAGCATTTGACTCTCTCGCTATGTACGTCCACCAGCAAACGTCGCGTAGCTTATGAAGGCGAAAGCCTTTCAAACGATGATGCCTCTTCAAACGGGAAGATTGACCGTCGCGGCGTCAAGACGAGTGACGCAATATATAATCGTCACATGATGAGGTCGACATATGACGTCATCATGACGTAACAGACCTCCTAAATTTGTAACTTCATTATGACATCACCATGACGTGACATAACGTGATGTCACATGATGACGTATTCACACGACATGGTCCCTTTGCATTGCCTCCGTGATCGGTGATGGCGTTATCATATGACGTCATCAGGACGTCACAGACCGCCAAAATATGTAGCGTCATTATGACGTCATATAACGTGACGTCACATGATCACATATTCAACGCCATGGTCGCTTTGCATTGCCTCCGTGATTCGTTACGGAGGCCGTGCAGAACGCTTTTGGAGAGGGGCGCGGGAGAATCAATACATCGACTGACAAGAAGATGGCTTTCACCTTTCAGTCATCTTTGGCGAATGCATAAGGGACCCTGTGAGTTTTTAATTCAACGTATCTAAACAATGACTTGCGCATCTGCAGCCGATTTTGTGGATGCTGAGCACGGGGCCGGAGTGCAAGAGGTCGCACGGGAGGGTTCTGAGATGGTATCGCACGTGGTAAAAGGTAGCGCCTTTTCCATCCTGTGGCAAAGCATGATTTGCCGGCGGGAAGCACGCGTGAGCCATCGTCTCAGTGCGCGCTGTCTGCTACTCACCGAATATCGCAGGCCCGACGCAGTAACGAAAGACTTCGTCGCGGAAGTGCTTGTTGCACACAAGTGTCGTAGCCGATGGGTACTTGCCGGTTCTTAGCTTTACAACCCATGCTTCACGCAGTTTCTTCTCCCGCGGTTACCGGTGCAGGCCGACACTGGGCTCCGTTGCGTAAGCCCGGCACTGCGGCACCGAGCGGTAGAGCACCATGTTCGTCGCCTTCGGAGGCAGCCACTCTATTAAAATGGTTTCAGTTGAGCAGAAAACGTGAGAAGACTTCCGTATTTGAACGGACCGCAGCGCATGTGGTACTTGAAACTCGTTTTCAAAGCACGCGGCAGCGCCAGCAGCGCTCCACAAGCAGCCGACGCGGCCGCTGAGACCACGTGATCCTGCCAAGCACGTCACACCGACGGTGGCGCCGGCGTTTCCAGTGGTGGGCCTCGAGGCCAACATATACGGGGTGGCCGGTGAACAACACGGTTGTGCAGCGTGAGCAGACGGTTTTTTCATTAAAGAAACTGGCTAGCAGACGCTGCCTGCGTCGGCTTTGTCTCTCGTGGGCGAGAGTGCGTTCTCGTTCGTTGCGAGTTGGCAGTTCAGCGCTCATCGCAGAAAGAGGGTTCCCATACTCAACGCGCGTCGTTCGCTCTATCTCGCCACACGGCGAGCGCTGAGGCGCCATGACAGCAGCCACGATGCCCGCCGACGCGCTTCGCCCCTAAAACACGGCAGGGTAGGCTACGTAGAGCCGGCCATGCCATCAACATTAGCGCAGTAATAAGAAACGCTCAAATACAAGAAAAACCCGAGATTAATGTGCGTGTGTGTCTGGGCACGATCACTGTAATCGTTTCGAGAGTTTGAATGCGACCTGTCTCCACCTCTGCCGGATGATTTGCGCCTCACGTGCAGCATGGGCGCGCTACTGACCAACCATATATCCGAATTGGTTTATTGCGATGGTTAAAAAGATTACAGGATGTTGAAGTCAAGGCTTCGACGGACGCCCCTCTGGTCGGGAAGAATCATTGAATAAAAAAGATGAAGACGCCGACTACAAGAGAATAAAAATGTAATGACGTTTCGGCACCCAGAACGGGAGCCTTGGTCACAATCTTGAATTGTTCACAAATTGTGAACAAGGCTCCCGTTCTGGGTGCCGAAACGTCATTACATTTTTATTTTCTTGTGGTCGGCGTCTTCGTCTTTTTTATTCAATTACAGGATGTTAATATACAGAAGGAGGTCCCGAAGTCAAAGACTGCAATGGTACCTCCTCTACAATTTATAAACATTAGCTTTCAGCAGTTAATACGCGAGGAACAATAGCTGCTTTTCAGCATTTTCCATAATTAAGGAATAGAAAATGCGCAAATAATAGCCGTATAAAACTTGTTGTGGGAGAGCAAAGTTATACATTATTAAACAATGTGAATGACATGAAATAGCAAGGATAAACGCGAAGGCTGCAGGTTCGGTCCCTACCGTCGGCAAATTGTCTTTTCGTTCCCTTTACTCGCTGCACGTCTACTCGTATATCACAATTAGATGCGAAGTATCTTATGGCGGAGTTCAATCCGGTGGTGGTGGTGTGCGGCGTCACCACCCTTACTGCGCATGCGCACACCCTCTCCACTCCCTCTCCCCACTTCCCCCTCCCCTTTCCCCCTCTCACTTCCCCTCTCCACTTTCACTCTCCCCTCCTCTCCACTTCCCCTCTACCCTTTCCCCTCACCACTTTCCCTCTCCGCTTCCCCTCTCCCATCCCCCTTTCCACTCTTCCTCTGAAACGCCGGCTAGACATGACGAAATTCTCTCCTGCTCAACGGCGCGATGAGCACCAGCGCATGCGCGCCCCCTCCCCCTCTCTCTCCTCTCCTACGCTGCCCCCCTCTCGCACGCCTGCCGACTGCGTTCCCCGCTCGCCCTGTGAGAATTAAATGCCAGGCTAGAGGGAAGACAAGACGCGCGTAGCGTTCCTCTTCGCGTTCCACGACGCGAGGTTGGTAGCATGCCCAAAGAACGCCAACGGAACGCGATCGTGCAAGTGCTCCGGCTTCGCATCGCCTCATGGTCCCCTTTAGCGGGAAATGGTGTAAATTTTTTACGACAATGCACTTCAGACAGTACAATTAACGTTCCCTATACCTTCCCTTGCTTCATTATGTGGTGTTTTTCATTAAGTTTGTGTCAAACAAAGACACGAGCCCTGAAAATTCTCTTCCTTAATTCAAGGTATCATTAGGAACTACATATTGAAGACCGCAACATATATTATACATGATGCGACGCATATGTGATAAATTAGATAAATAATCAATCATTTTTGACAGGGATGCATAACAGCAATGTATGTATGACTGCATAGGTTGTCAGTTTGTGCAACTTGCCGCACTTGTTAGCAATGTATGGTTTTACAAATCGAACAAGCTAAATAAAACTAGAACACACTCGTCTTCGCTCTCTCTGAATATATTTTATTATATTTAGATTTTTAATTTAAATTTGTATACATCCAATAGCAAAAGTAAAAAGGGCGAGCCGCTGCGTGAACCCCTTCCACCCATTTATATTTTCGTCAGCAAAGCAAGACATTTTAGGTATCTTGTGATTTTGTACATGTGTGCTTTTCTTTTCTTGCATGCATATAACCCCGCTCAAGATAGGGTGAATTGGAGTTTAACAACAGATGCCATCCTCCTGCAGTGGACATAATATAGGCTGATGAAGACGACGATGACGATGTAAAACGATATTCTAAACTAGCTTTTTATGTCGAATTCCTGTGACTACCTCCCTCCTTGTGTATGAAAATCGGTGAACCACCCTAACACATGGAGTGAAGATTTGTGAATAAAAAAAATAAATAAATAAGAAACATGCGTCGGCCGGGAATCGAACCCGGGTCAACTGCTTGGAAGGCAGCTATGCTAACCACTATACCACCGACGCTTTTTTCTTTCTTTATTGCCTATGTACATACATACAGCAGTGAAGACAAATATATACCGTACAAAGAACAAAAAAAAATAATAAATAAAAAAAATACAGTTTGCAAGCTTCTTAAAATTCCTTCATCTGTAGAAGGCTTTCTACTTGATGAAGCCAATCCGGTACATCTTCCTGGACCTTTTGTGTTTCTACAAATGAACATATAGACTCGAAGAAGTATTGTCGAACCGGACGTGCATTAATATCGGCATGGCGCACCGCCATTCTTGACTGCCATATACTGTGTAGGCCCAGTAACATGACTAGATCGAATGGTACCCCTTCCTCATTTTCAACCGGGAGAAATCTGATGCCGTAGGCGTCGAGGGGCAAATCCTTTTTTTAGAGTGCGTTGAAGAACGTCCCAAAAAAAAGACCGCATCCCAGCAGTCAAGAAAAACATGTTCGATTGTCTCCGGCTTCCTGCAGAGTAAACAAAGGTCTCCCCAAGGAACGAATAAGCCCTTTTCTTGCATCCATGTTTTGACAGGCAATGTTGCACTGTGTAATTTGAAGAAAAAGGATTTTACTCCAGGTGTTACCTCCATTTTTTTTACTCGGCTCAAGACATTCTGACCTGGGCCTACACGGTACATTGCTCTATAAAGAGGAACAGGAAGAACTGTATCTACTAGATCTTTGTATAACTTTTTACGGGAAACAGAACAGACGAAGCCTACATTGTTGCAGTTTTGATCGATAAGCACATGCGACCGGAGGAAAGGAGCAGGCGAGCGGGAAGCGACCAGGTCATTGTCCGAGCGCGAACCGGCTCCGGTAGTATATATTTGCAAGCGGCGGTCTTTTTAAACAACGGCTTTCCGCATGCATTCTCCGATTGTTCAACAGACTGCAACCAGCGTTGCATTGTGAGAACCTTTTAAGGCGAAAGCCTTCGACGCCTCATCAAACGCGAAAAGGGACCACCGGCGTGAGCGCTAACACGACCGATGCAAAGAATCATAATCACGTGATGACGTCACCTTATACCGTCATCATGATTTCCCAAGTCGCCACATTTCATCATGTCATTATGAAGTGACCATGACATCCCTATGACGCCACATAAGGCGACCTAATACGATGATGTCATCAGATGACGTCGCTTGGTCAAAGGTGATCCGATCCCGGAGGCAGGTGAGGTGCAGAAAGCTCCCAATGCCTCTGATCCCGGAGGCGGTGCAAAACCACGTTGGGTGCAGAAAACTTCCGAGGGGTGGGCGGATCAATACGTCGAATGAGAAGAAAAGGAAGAACAAGATTGTGGATTCCTTCTTCGCTTTCCAAACTTTAAGAAACGAATGCTCTTTAAGAAACGAATGAATCCCTGACTGACTGACTGACTGACTGACTGACTGACTGACTGACTGACTGACTGACTGAATGAATGAATGAATGAATGAATGAATCAATCAATCAATCAATCAATCAATCAAACAAACAATCAATCAATCAATTAATTAATTAATGATTAAAAATTTAATTGGTTGAATAATTATTAATAATAAATGCCCTGGCCTTATTGGCACCTTCGTTACACCTTCTTGCCGCTGTGCCGTTTTGCACCTAGTAGGGTTGTACATATAGCCGACAGGTGTATAAGCTACGTTCAAAAGGCGCACCCAAAGCACCACTGCGAATGTGAAAATCCAATATATAAGTGAAGAGGAAGCTAATTTATTTCGCATAACTTCATGATTGTGAGCAATGTAGAGGTGTAATAGTTTAATTATTACTGCAATAATAATTACCAATAATTGTTTAGTGTTAATGCCGAAGATTTGAGTTAGATTCCTAGCTGCAGCAGGTTATCTCATTGAGCACTATAATTTCTCCGTGTATTGCTACGTAGAGGTGTCACTTTTTACACCATCAATTCTGGAAACTTTCAGTTGAAGTATCACGTTCTTTGCTCTTTTATTTGGATGTTTTCTTTCCAGAGTGCTCCTTTAATAATGCATAGAACTCTTCACTGCTGTTTAACAATATGGATGAATGAATCAATGAAAACCTTGAATCTATGGGTGTATTGCCACGGTATTTATACCTCCTTGACGCTCTTACGTTTCCACCTGATAAGCGTTGTACAAATAGCCGAGAGGCGTGCAAGCTAAGCTCTTAAAGCGTTGCCAAAACAGCACAGTGATTGAGAGAAAGCTTTATGTAAGCGAGCAGAAAGCCGAGTGAATTTGTAATACTCTGTGATGCTGGGCACTGACTGCGTAGTTACAATAGCTGATTCACTCATATAATATTGATTACTAATAATTACTGCGTGGTAATGCGGAAGACGAGGTGGAATCCGAACTGCTGCTGGTAAGCTATTCGAGCACGCACATTTGCTTATATGCTGCTATTTCTGTACCTCAGTTAAGCTAATATAAATAGTTCCTCTGTGCTTTCTCAGGTTTTGTCATATGTTTTCCGCGTGTTGACCTGATGAACGTGGATTTCGCTAGTTAACTTGGTCACATATCCCGGCGTCGCGTTGTTTTTAGTCCGGATGCACAAATGTAGTCATAATGACAAAACGCAAGATAATTCGTAGACATGTCTCACTTTATGTACACCACCTAAACAACTCATCCAATTTCTTTGCTGGCAGTTTCTTAACCGTCGTTATGATCAACTTGCTTAACAACATGATTCTCGCGTCGCAGTGTTCATAAACGCGTAGGTTGTGGTGTTCCGAATAATTGCGAAATTCCTTTCAACAAAGGTGTCGAGCATCTTGACTGATTCTATGAGGTGTGCTCTTGATGGCACCCACAAACGATGCCCACAGCATTACAAATTACCACGAAGAATCTTCTTGCAGCAGATGGGTATGTGAGCATGGCGAGCACGTGTCATAGAGAGGTTTTGACATCAATGGCTTTTGTGGTTAGTTGTACCAATTGAACCACAGGTCTGGAGCCTGCTAATATGTAAAGAACCTAGTACAGCGAAGCATTTCCATGAACTGCAACATGGTTCGTGCATTGCAATGCTTCTTCCTGTGCGTTTGCGGGCTCGTTTCCACGTCTTTCGCGTGATGTTTGGGGCGAAAGGTGTGTGAGTGCAGTCAGTGATGAGAACATATTTGCAGGCTGTGTTGAATCTGAACAGCTACCTTTGCTCGGAAGTGCTGCCTCGGAAGTGCTTTGCTCGGAAGAAACGCTGCCTACGCAATGCTGCATATCTGAAGCCTATGGGTGCTATGCAGGATGGCCCGAGTTTGGCGAAACTCGGGATTTTTCCGAGCTCTGGCGACACCCCCTTTTGAACGAGCTAATAGTACGAGAAGGTGAAATCCATCCCTCAGCGCGCGCTCCGTTCCATTGGTTACGATGGAACGCGGCGTCACGTCAAGGGCGGTCGAGAAGGTTGGGTGGTGTCGTCAAACTTCTTTCATTTGTTTGTCGTTCCACTGAGTGCAGAAGTGCACCCATGCAAAAAAGTGACAGAAAGCTCTACTAACTATATTTTTTATGTGTGCGCGGGCCGTTTGAATTCATTTTCAAGCGTTTAATGTCTGCAATAAGTATCCTTTAGGAGAGTCAGCACCGTGTCCTCTGAGATTAGTTCCGACCGAGCGCCTTATAAAACGGCGGCTAGAGCTAATCACCGAGGCCACGTGTATAATCACCATGGTCGCCCTGTACATTCTAGCGCGTTGCTCGGCCGGCGCGCGCCCTCGTCGTTCTCTTCTTCATCGTCTGCTCGCTCCCAGAGCACGTGCGCCCGGCTGATTAGCTAATTGCCTGGGTGGTATACCTAGCTAAGTCAGGGCGTGCTATGACGAAGCTGATTAGGCCAAATCATGCGAAGGCTGAGCTAACTAAGCCACGTCTTACTATGACCATGCTAATGAAGTCGTGTAAAGCTAGGAACAAGGTAATTAAGATGATGCTAACTAACACGACGCTACTTAAGAGCATGTAAATAAAACAAAGATAATCAAGACGTTACTCACCGAGATCGTGTTAATTAGGATCGTTCTAATTAGGATTATGCTAATTACACCTGTACTATTCAGGACCTTGCGAATTAAACCTGAGTAATTAATGCCGTGGTAATTAAGACGCTATAAATTAATGTTAACTAACACGACGCTAATTATGAGTGTGTTAATTAGGATCGTGCTCATTAGAATTATGCTAATTACCTCTGTATTATTCAGGACCTTGCGAAATAAACCTGGGTCATTAATGCCGCTGTAATTAAATCATCGACAGTTAGTGCTAATTAGCACGACGCTAATTATGAGCGTGCACTTTAAACCAAGATAATGAAGACCTTACTCACTGAAGTCGTCTTAATTAGGTTCGTGCTAATTAGTATTATGCTAATTACCTCCGTGCTATTCAGGACCTTGCGAATTAAACCTGGGTAATTAATGTCGTGGTAATTACAACATTAACAATTAAGAAAAGACATTCAATATCATGTTAGTTAAGACCTACCTAATCAATAGTACCATTATTGAGACCGAACTGACACGGTCGTTACTCCGAAGCAGGCCAAGCATTCTGAGTAGTCGAACCACGTAAAAAGCTGGCAGAATCTAGGTGATCACAAGCTCTTCCGATGGCTCCAGCCTTCGCACAAGTAGTGCAAGCTGACCAAATTATTTTATATGCAAAGAAGCTGCTGAGTAGCGTCCACCGCATAAAAACACTTGACAAGCACACTGGCACTATGACAGTTACGAGTTGAACTGGGGCCTCTTCAGAATCAACGAGTTTGTGCCCGAGTTCGCGCGTCAATCAGTTTGATTGACAGACGCCCGCGGCGAAGAGAGGGTCCGCCCACCGCGTTTCCTCTTGCCGAGGAAACGAGCTCACGACGCAACGCCAGCGAGCGGCACCTTTCATCTATGAGCCTAATCGCACAGACTATGCACACACGCACGAAGAACTAAAGGTTATATCATCACGTGGCTACGATGTCTGGCATTCACTTTCACCGCTCTCACGACGTACCACTCACAGCTACGAAGCAAGCGCCCCTGGTGGGATTTTTGGCGAGAACTATTTCCTTGTTTATTATTTACTTATTTGTTGAGGCATTGTTTCTACCGATTCGCTACTACAGAAAATTCTTCAGACGTGTAATGTAAGTATAGCCGTAACCTGTCCGTTTATTTATCTGTAATATTCCAGAGAAGCGAAACGAGCTGCACCAGAGTGCTGCGCGTGCGCCCTTGTTGCCTTCGAGAGTGGAAATTTCCATGCTGCAGGTGGAACGAAAGAATTTTCCGAAAGAGGACAAACGCCCACGAACACGCCCGTGGGAGGCGCGATGAACAGTTGGCAAAAAGATAGCGCGACAATCACGCTGACGTCGCTGCACTGTCAAAATGTTGACTGAGTGGCGGCGCTGACGCGTTCGCACGCGGTGTTCCTATGAAAACCGCCGCAAACGCCGCGCATTCGTTTGTGACGCCATTCTCGTTCTTGTAGCCGTTTTTATCAACGCTGCTATCGCGTGCTCCGCACTGTCTTCCTGTCATGACTACCGTAATGCGAGCTCGGAGCAAACTCGTGTGCCCGAGAAGCTCGGGCCATCCTGCATAGCACCCTATGTCGTACTTTTACCCGCGGCTAAAGGGCCTCGAAATCCTTGATTTCTATATTCTGCTGTTTGTTATAGGTAACAGCACAATATCTGCTTCATAATGCACCAATGCGGATTCAGCGCTTCCTTACAAATAACAGGATACTGTGGTAGAGCCTTTAGAAATTCACGCAGTGCGGAAGCATTGCTTCCTCTGAGAAAAAGTATCGCGCTTCTGACGCTGCATAAATTTAACCCAACCCATGCAACGGTTCTCTCTGTAATCATAACGACGGTAGTATCACGAAACAAGCTGATAACAATACAAGACATTATTCCTTGATCTGTGATTCTGTGGATATTATAAATTAAGTATCTCGGATAAAACACATTAGAACCGGCGTCGGGTGTGCCTAGAGCACGCTTGCTCAGTGGTCTAGGGCTTGAAGCCCCTAGTAATGCGTTTCGGTATCTATGATTCTCGCGCGAGCCAAATCGAAGATTAGCTGCAGCCAATTTTTATCTGTACTGTTACAATTGTACTGATGGGCGAAATTTATGCAAAGGTAGGCAAGAAGCAGGCTGGAGACCAGGCAGTGGCGGAATTTGGCGTCGTTTCTAAAGATGCCCGAGGGAAGTTATTAGTAGAGTTTCCAGAACGCAACAATTCACAGATCTTGAATAGCTTCGACCGAAAACGGGCGCAGCGTAACTGGACGTGAATGAGTCCTAATGGTGAAACTAAGAATGAAATAACCTTCATACTGTGCGCACACCCGTTCATCGTACAGGATGTAGAAGAACATAGCGTTGGGCGAGTTGGTATTCCATTGTGAATGGCATTCGCGCAAAAAAAAAAAAAATCACAGCATATCAACGCAGTGAATGATGATGAGTGGGCGAAGCTGCGGAGGTTCATCGGTGAACCGTGAATCTTCCGTGAATTCTGCCCAGTACATCATCACTGACGTGAGATCGGGCGCGTTTATACTAAAGGTTCGATGAGTTATGACGACTTGCAGCTCACTTTAATTTTACATGTACGCTGTGAATTTTCATTCTTTAGAAAACCATTGCTTTGGAAAACATCTGGCGTCTTTCGTTAAGCAGCTGGCGTCTTTTCGTTTTGCTTTAGAAATATCTGGCGTTCTTTCGTTTTGCTTTTACAAAACATCTGGCGTCTTTCGTTGGTTTATTTCATCAATCAACGGCGTTTTGAACAAAATTTTTATTGTTTAATCACGCACAGGAGAAATCTCACCAGGCACTACCTTGGAGGTAAACAATGGCTCCTAATGGGAATGAGAGACAGAAGAAGTCGGCTTTTAGCTAACACTTACACTTCTACTAACGTTTCCTACTGGAACATGCCAATGGCTGCTAATGGGGAATGAGAGACAGAAGAATTCGGCTTTTAGTTAACGCGCACGCTGCGAATTTTTTATTGTTCAACAACGCACAGGAAAATTCTCCCACCGGCACCACCTTGGAGGTCAAAGCGTAAGACTGGTTACGCACTACGACTACTACGACTACGAGGGACGAACGGGTGCCGCCTTAAGGAGCTTCGCCCCTAAAACAGGGAGACGAAGGAAAGAAACCGCGAGACAAGCGCAGACTAACAAATTATTGTTTATTGACAGAAATACACCATAATGGACCATAGAACCTTGTTGAAAGGGCAACCTTCATCTAATCTCTACCTACATTGTAAACATTGTAATTGTCAACCTTTACTAAATGAAACCAAAGTGTTGTTGAGGCTCAAAGATAAGATTGCGCGAGAGATTGTTGAGGTCTTCTACATCCATAAGTCCTGCGACATGCGTGTGGCAAGGCCATCGGTAAACTTGCATAAACTTGAGATCGACTATCTAATTTGCAACCTGTAATCATAGCACGTACCTGTAATCATAGCAGAAATTGAGGTGGGCAGATGAGATTAAGAAGTTTGTGCGTATAACGTGGCAGCAGCGAGCACATGACCGGGTTTATTGGCGGAAGACGGGAGAGGCCTTTTCCCTGCAATGGGCGTTGTCAGGCTGATGATGCTACAAAGAATGTCGTATAAAACGAACCAATGTATGCCCCAGATGATCTTTCATTATAGCGAGGTCGACTGTACTTAATTGCTTTTCTATGAGCTTTTAGACTTCGAATTACTTTTGTAAATCAGTTACGACTAATGCAACGTAATTGCTTTTTATTAGCAACTTGTACTCGATGAGAAAGTTGCTCGCAAGTTATCTGTAGCGTGAGGATATATATCCATATGCTCGGCCCAACCAAGGAGGATTAATAATAATTGCTGGAGTGGAAGTTATGCCTGGGAAGTGAAGGCAAGAAACGGGCACCTTGACAGTGGCAAGATAAAATGCCGGTGGGAAAAAAGCAGCGTTTCCCTGACGCGCCCAAGCAGGTTAATGTGGGTAATTTTTAGGGACAGACAGTCTTCGGCGTGTACTTTTGTGTTAGAAACTTCCTTAAGAAGCCTCAAAGTATTGGCAAATTTTATTGGAAATCAAGTCAATAACACTCATCTCGATAGGTTATTTTCGTCAGGAACATCGCTTTCTTTATTTTATAATTTGTCCAGCGTTCACGTTACTAGAGCAAATCCGCTTTATCTCTAAGCGGGCAGCATCCAAAAAGAGCATGATTCAGAGACAAACCAGCCTCAAAACGTAGGGTAGCCGCTTGGGCTAGTTGGTAGGTCATGACAATTATTATAGCGCAAAATCAAGACGAAGACGTCTTCGTCGTCGTCGTCGTCGCCTTCGTGTACCTTTTGTCTTCGTCTTGCTTTTGCGCTATATTAATTGTCAAACCGTGGCTTTACTTTTAAATGCGAAGCATTTCTTAGCGAACTTCTGCGAGTTTGAGCGTATCTATCTATCTATCTATCTATCTATCTATCTATCTATCTATCTATCTATCTATCTATCTATCTATCTATCTATCTATCTATCTATCTATCTATCTATCTATCTATCTATCTATCTATCTATCTATCTATCTATCTATCTATCTAGCCGCCTACGACTTTGGGCTCTCCTGGCCGTTTCGTTAATAGGATATACACCAAAATTAGTATGCCGTAGCGTGACTTTATGACGAACATAAATGACCGGTCATAACATGAAAATCTTGATATCCATGTCATGAACGACATGATTTACATGCCACTGTTTTGGTACTCTTGCGGCCGTTTCGTTAGATTGATATATACCAAAATTGGTATGGCGTGAGAATAGTGTATGACGAACACAATTGACAGGTCCTAACGTGCAAATCATGACACGCATATCATGTACAGCATGATTTACATTCCACGCTCATGGTGCGCTGGCGGCGGTTTCGCTGGCTTGATATACACCAAAATTGGTATCGCGTGACGTGACTCTGTGACGAAAACAAATAACAGGTGGTACCATGAAAA
The DNA here is from genome assembly GCF_013339695.2 of Rhipicephalus sanguineus. Taxonomy (NCBI): domain Eukaryota; kingdom Metazoa; phylum Arthropoda; class Arachnida; order Ixodida; family Ixodidae; genus Rhipicephalus; species Rhipicephalus sanguineus. The sequence continues at coordinate 137,596,059 of NC_051183.1, read as the reverse complement.
TTGTGACACGCATGTCATGCACAGCATGACTTACGTGCCACGCTCATGGCGCGCTGGCGGCCGTTTCGCTAGCTTGATAAAACACCAAAATTGGTATCGCGTGACATGACTGTGGGACGAAAACAAATAACAGGTGGTACCATGGAAATCATGACACGCGTGTCATGCACAGCATGACTTACGACCACGCTCATGGCGCGCTCGCGGCTGTTTCGCTATCTTGATATACACCAAAATTGGTATCGCGTGACGTGACTGTGTGATGGAACCAAATAACCGGTGGTACCATGAAAATCATGACACGCATGTCATGCACAGCATGACTTACGTGCCACGCTCATGGCGCGCTGGCGGCCGTTTCGCTAGCTTGATATACACCAAAATTGGTATCTCGCGACGTAACTGTGTGGCGAAAACAAATAACAGGTGGTCCCATGAAAATCATGACACGCATGTCATACACAGCATGACTTACGTGCCACGCTCATGGCGCGCTGGCGGCCGTTTCGCTACCTTGATATACACCAAAATTGATATCGCGTGACGTGACTGTGTGACAAAAACAAATAACAGGTGGTACCATGAAAATCATGACACGCGTGTCATGCACAGCATGACTTACGTCCACGCTCATGGCGCGCTCGCGGCCGTTTCGCTAGCTTGATATACACCAAAATTGGTATCGCGTGACGTGACTGTGTGACGAAAACAAATAACAGGTGGTACCATGAAAATCATGACACGCATGTCATGCACAGCATTACTTACGTGCCACCCTCATGGCACGCTGGCGGCCGTTTCGCTAGCTTGATATACACTAAAATTGGTATCTCGCGACGTAACTTTGTGACGAAAACAAATAACAGGTGGTACCATGAAAATCATGACACGCGTGTCATGCACAGCATGACTGACGTCCACGCTCATGGCGCGCTGGCGGCCGTTTCGCTAGCTTGATATACACCAAAATTGGTATCTCGCGACGTAACTTTGTGACGAAAACAAATAACAGGTGGTACTATGAAAATCATGACACGCATGTCATACACAGCATGACTTACGTGCCACGCTCATGGCGCGCTGGCGGCCATTTCGCTAGCTTGATATACACCAAAATTGGTATCGCGTGACGTGACTGTGTGACGAAAACAAATAACAGGTGGTACCATGACAATCATGACACGCGTGTCATGCACAGCATGACTGACGTCCACGCTCATGGCGCGCTGGCGGCCGTTTCGCTAGCTTGATATACACCAAAATTGGTATCGCGTGACGTGACTGTGTGATGAAAACAAATAACAGGTGGTACCATGAAAATCATGACACGCATGTCATGCACAGCATGACTTACGTACTACGCTCATGGCGCGCTGGCGGCCGTTTCGCTAGCTTGATATACACCAAAATTGGTATCTCGTGACGTAACTATGTGACGAAAACAAATCGCAGGTGGTACCATGAAATTCATGACACGCATGTCCTGCACAGCATGACATACGTGCCACGCTCATGCACGCTGGCGGCCGTTTCGCTAGCTTGATATACACCAAAATTGGTATCTCGCGACGTAACATTGTGATGGAACCAAATAACAGGTGGTACCATGAAAATCATGACACGCGTGTCATGCACAGCATGACTTACGCGCCACGCTCATGGCACCCTGGCGGCCATTTCGCTAGCTTGATATACACCAAAATTGGTATCGCGTGACGTGACTGTGTGATGGAACCAAATAACAGGTGGTACCATGAAAATCATGACACGCATGTCATGCACAGCATGACTTACGTGCCACGCTCATGGCGCGCTGGCGGCCATTTCGCTAGCTTGATATACACCAACATTGGTATCGCGTGACGTGACTGTGTGACGAAAACAAATTACAGGTGGTACCATGACAATCATGACACGCGTGTCATGCACAGCATGACTGACGTCCACGCTCATGGCGCGCTGGCGGCCGTTTCGCTAGATTGATATACACCAAGATTGGTATCTCGTGACGTGACTGTGTGATGAAAACAAATAACAGGTGGTACCATGAAAATCATGACACGCATGTCATGCACAGCATGACTTACGTACTACGCTCATGGCGCGCTGGCGGCCGTTTCGCTAGCTTGATATACACCAAAATTGGTATCTCGTGACGTGACTGTGTGACGAAAACAAATAACAGGTGGTACAATGACAATCATGACACGCGTGTCATGCACAGCATGACTGACGTCCACGCTCATGGTGCGCTGGCGGCGGTTTCGCTGGCTTGATATACACCAAAATTGGTATCGCGTGACGTGACTCTGTGACGAAAACAAATAACAGGTGGTACCATGAAAATTGTGACACGCATGTCATGCACAGCATGACTTACGTGCCACGCTCATGGCGCGCTGGCGGCCGTTTCGCTAGCTTGATAAAACACCAAAATTGGTATCGCGTGACATGACTGTGGGACGAAAACAAATAACAGGTGGTACCATGGAAATCATGACACGCGTGTCATGCACAGCATGACTTACGTCCACGCTCATGGCGCGCTCGCGGCTGTTTCGCTATCTTGATATACACCAAAATTGGTATCGCGTGACGTGACTGTGTGATGGAACCAAATAACAGGTGGTACCATGAAAATCATGACACGCATGTCATGCACAGCATGACTTACGTGCCACGCTCATGGCGCGCTGGCGGCCGTTTCGCTAGCTTGATATACACCAAAATTGGTATCTCGCGACGTAACTGTGTGGCGAAAACAAATAACAGGTGGTCCCATGAAAATCATGACACGCATGTCATACACAGCATGACTTACGCTTCACCATCATGACTTACGTGCCACGCTCATGGCGCGTTGGCGGCCGTTTCGCTAGCTTGATATACACCAAAATTGATATCGCGTGACGTGACTCTGTGACAAAAACAAATAACAGGTGGCACCATGAAAATCATGACACGCGTGTCATGCACAGCATGACTTACGTCCACGCTCATGGCGCGCTCGCGGCCGTTTCGCTAGCTTGATATACACCAAAATTGGTATCGCGTAACGTGACTGTGTGACGAAAACAAATAACAGGTGGTACCATGAAAATCATGACACGCATGTCATGCACAGCATGACTTACGTGCCACGCTCATGGCGCGCTGGCGGCCGTTTCGCTAGCTTGATATACACCAAAATTGGTATCTCGCGACGTAACTTTGTGACGAAAACAAATAACAGGTGGTACTATGAAAATCATGACACGCATGTCATACACAGCATGACTTACGTGCCACGCTCATGGCGCGCTGGCGGCCATTTCGCTAGCTTGATATACACCAAAATTGGTATCGCGTGACGTGACTGTGTGACGAAAACAAATAACAGGTGGTACCATGACAATCATGACACGCGTGTCATGCACAGCATGACTGACGTCCACGCTCATGGCGCGCTGGCGGCCGTTTCGCTAGCTTGATATACACCAAAATTGGTATCTCGTGACGTAACTATGTGACGAAAACAAATCGCAGGTGGTACCATGAAATTCATGACACGCATGTCATGCACAGCATGACTTACGTGCCACGCTCATGCACGCTGGCGGCCGTTTCGCTAGCTTGATATACACCAAAATTGGTATCTCGCGACGTAACTTTGTGACGAAAACAAATAGCAGGTGGTACCATGAAAATCATGACACGCGTGTCATGCACAGCATGACTTACGCGCCACGCTCATGGCACGCTGGCGGCCATTTCGCTAGCTTGATATACACCAAAATTGGTATCGCGTGACGTGACTGTGTGATGGAACCAAATAACAGGTGGTACCATGAAAATCATGACACGCGTGTCATGCACAGCATGACTTACGTGCCACGCTCATGGCGCGCTGGCGGCCATTTCGCTAGCTTGATATACACCAAAATTGGTATCGCGTGACGTGACTGTGTGACGGAAACAAATAACAGGTGGTACCATGACAATCATGACACGCGTGTCATGCACAGCATGACTTACGTACTACGCTCATGGCGCGCTGGCGGCCGTTTCGCTAGCTTGATATACACCAAAATTGGTATCTCGTGACGTGACTGTGTGACGAAAACAAATAACAGGTGGTGCCATGACAATCATGACACGCGTGTCATGCACAGCATGACTGACGTCCACGCTCATGGCGCGCTGGCGGCCGTTTCGCTAGCTTGATATACACCAAAATTGGTATCGCGTGACGTGACTGTGTGATGAAAACAAATAACAGGTGGTACCATGAAAATCATGACACGCATGTCATGCACAGCATGACTTACGTACTACGCTCATGGCGCGCTGGCGGCCGTTTCGCTAGCTTGATAAAACACCAAAATTGGTATCGCGTGACATGACTGTGGGACGAAAACAAATAACAGGTGGTACCATGGAAATCATGACACGCGTGTCATGCACAGCATGACTTACGTCCACGCTCATGGCGCGCTCGCGGCTGTTTCGCTATCTTGATATACACCAAAATTGGTATCGCGTGACGTGACTGTGTGATGGAACCAAATAACAGGTGGTACCATGAAAATCATGACACGGATGTCATACACAGCATGACTTACGTGCCACGCTCATGGTGCGCTGGCGGCCGTTTCGCTAGCTTGATATACACCAAAATTGATATCGCGTGACGTGACTGTGTGACAAAAACAAATAACAGGTGGTACCATGAAAATCATGACACGCGTGTCATGCACAGCATGACTTACGTCCACGCTCATGGCGCGCTCGCGGCCGTTTCGCTAGCTTGATATACACCAAAATTGGTATCGCGTGACGTGACTGTGTGACGAAAACAAATAACAGGTGGTACCATGAAAATCATGACACGCGTGTCATGCACAGCATGACTTACGTCCACGCTCATGGCGCGCTCGCGGCCGTTTCGCTAGCTTGATATACACCAAAATTGGTATCGCGTGACGTGACTGTGTGACGAAAACAAATAACAGGTGGTACCATGAAAATCATGACACGCATGTCATGCACAGCATTACTTACGTGCCACGCTCATGGCACGCTGGCGGCCGTTTCGCTAGCTTGATATACACTAAAATTGGTATCTCGCGACGTAACTTTGTGACGAAAACAAATAACAGGTGGTACCATGAAAATCATGACACGCGTGTCATGCACAGCATGACTGACGTCCACGCTCATGGCGCGCTGGCGGCCGTTTCGCTGGCTTGATATACACCAAAATTGGTATCTCGCGACGTAACTTTGTGACGAAAACAAATAACAGGTGGTACTATAAAAATCATGACACGCATGTCATACACAGCATGACTTACGTGCCACGCTCATGGCGCGCTGGCGGCCATTTCGCTAGCTTGATATACACCAAAATTGGTATCGCGTGACGTGACTGTGTGACGAAAACAAATAACAGGTGGTACCATGACAATCATGACACGCGTGTCATGCACAGCATGACTGACGTCCACGCTCATGGCGCGCTGGCGGCCGTTTCGCTAGCTTGATATACACCAAAATTGGTATCGCGTGACGTGACTGTGTGATGAAAACAAATAGCAGGTGGTACCATGAAAATCATGACACGCATGTCATGCACAGCATGACTTACGTACTACGCTCATGGCGCGCTGGCGGCCGTTTCGCTAGCTTGATATACACCAAAATTGGTATCTCGCGACGTAACTTTGTGACGAAAACAAATAGCAGGTGGTACCATGAAAATCATGACACGCGTGTCATGCACAGCATGACTTACGCGCCACGCTCATGGCACGCTGGCGGCCATTTCGCTAGCTTGATATACACCAAAATTGGTATCGCGTGACGTGACTGTGTGATGGAACCAAATAACAGGTGGTACCATGAAAATCATGACACGCATGTCATGCACAGCATGACTTACGTGCCACGCTCATGGCGCGCTGGCGGCCATTTCGCTAGCTTGATATACACCAAAATTGGTATCGCGTGACGTGACTGTGTGACGAAAACAAATAACAGGTGGTACCATGACAATCATGACACGCGTGTCATGCACAGCATGACTGACGTCCACGCTCATGGCGCGCTGGCGGCCGTTTCGCTAGCTTGATATACACCAAAATTGGTATCGCGTGACGTGACTGTGTGATGAAAACAAATAACAGGTGGTACCATGAAAATCATGACACGCATGTCATGCACAGCATGACTTACGTACTACGCTCATGGCGCGCTGGCGGCCGTTTCGCTAGCTTGATATACACCGAAATTGGTATCTCGTGACGTAACTGTGTGGCGAAAACAAATAACAGGTGGTCCCATGAAAATCATGACACGCATGTCATGCACAGCATGACTTACGTACTACGCTCATGGCGCGCTGGCGGCCGTTTTGCTAGCTTGATATACACCAAAATTGGTATCTCGTGACGTGACTGTGTGGCGAAAACAAATAACAGGTGGTACCATGACAATCATGACACGCGTGTCATGCACAGCATGACTGACGTCCACGCTCATGGCGCGCTGGCGGCCGTTTCGCTAGCTTGATATACACCAAAATTGGTATCGCGTGACGTGACTGTTTGATGGAACCAAATAACAGGTGGTACCATGAAAATCATGACACGCATGTCATGCACAGCATGACTTACGCGCCACGCTCATGGCGCGCTGGCGGCCATTTCGCTAGCTTGATATACACCAAAATTGGTATCGCGTAACGTGACTGTGTGATGAAAACAAATAGCAGGTGGTACCATGAAATTCATGACACGCATGTCATGCACAGCATGACTTACGTGCCACGCTCATGCACGCTGGCGGCCGTTTCGCTAGCTTGATATACACCAAAATTGGTATCTCGCGACGTAACTTTGTGACGAAAACAAATGACAGGTGGTACCATGAAAATCATGACACGCATGTCATACACAGCATGACTTACGTGCCACGATCATGGCGCGCTGGCGGCCATTTCGCTAGCTTGATATACACCAAAATTGGTATCGCGTGACGTGACTGTGTGACGAAAACAAATAACAGGTGATACCATGAAAATCATGACACGCATGTCATGCACAGCATAACTTACATGTCACGCTCATGGCGCGCTGGCGGCCGTTTCGCTGGCTCGATATACACCAAAATTGGTATCGCGTGACGTGACTGTATGAGAAACATATATGACAGGTGGTAACTTGAAAATTATAATATGCGTATCATTTACGGCATGATTTACATGCCACGCTCATTGTCCGATCGCGGCCGTTTCGCTAGCTTGATATGCACCAAAATTGGTAGCTCGTGACGTGACTGTGTGACGAACATAAATAACAGGTGGTAACACGAAAATCATGACATGCATGTCATGTAGGGTAAAATTTAGATGCCACGCTCATGGTGCACTCCCGGCCATATTGTTTACTGGATATATGCCTAAATTGGTATGGCATGACAAGAGTGCGTGACGAACACAAATAGCAGGTAACGCATCGTATATATGTAGCAAAATACAGGTTTCATTAGCATGGCATATACCAGGTTATATACGCATGCATGTATGACAATCTCGCGATATATAGCGAACTAGATGTCACGACATGAATGACTTCATAAGCCTCAATGACAAAGAAGACGATGTATGCAGCTCTTTGCTGGCGGCTTCGCGTTACCTCGATTCCCACACTGCGTGGGATCTGCCGATTTTTTTTTCGGAAATGCGTTGCGAGAACTTCCACTCCAGCAGTTTTTAAATGCGAAGCATTGCTTAGTGAACGAAAGACACTTTCAACGTATCTATCTATCTATCTATCTATCTATCTATCTATCTATCTATCTATCTATCTATCTATCTATCTATCTATCTATCTATCTATCTATCTATCTATCTATCTATCTATCTATCTATCTATCTATCTATCTATCTATCTATCTATCTATCTATCTATCTATCTATCTATCTATCTATCTGTCTGTCTGTCTGTCTGTCTGTCTGTCTGTCTGTCTGTCTGTCTGTCTGTCTGTCTGTCTGTCTGTCTGTCTGTCTGTCTGTCTGTCTGTCTGTCTGTCTGTCTGTCTGTCTGTCTGTCGAGCCGCCTACGTCTCGTTGCAATTTTTGGTATATACCGAAATTCGCACAAGAGGACATGAGTGTATGACGAATACGATACACAGATCACGGCATGGCTAACGTGAACTTCCTGTGGCAAACCTCATGAAACCTTTTCCACTAGTCACGCGTGGCATATACCCGCATAACGCGGCTCATAACTGGTATAGCGCCACATGTGATCCACAGTCTACATATTGACCCAGGAACAGTAAGAATAGACTTTGTATATATCGCCCACTAACCTTCTTGATATTTCTGTACTTATTACGCTAGAAGTATGAGCAATACAGTCACGTTAAAATTTCTTTATCAACTCCTGCATATTTATTTTAAAATAGACATGTGAAAATATATTTTTAACTCGAGCTACCAGTAACAAACTAACAAACAGATTAGTAGAGTACAAGTGAAACAGTGATGCATTTAAATATTCCTTTTTTCCGGTTGCCATAACTGAGTCACTGTCTTAGTTTGAGTCAGACATTGAAAAAATCTCATAGGATGTTCAATTTGCCAGTAACATCATTCATGGAACAAGCATATGTACTTGTACATTTTCCATGTAGTCGTGCATACAGCTTATAATGTGTATCTGCTATTTATATGTAATTTATATGTACTCGTATTTTGTTTATATATTATGCAGTGTAAAGTAAATATGCATAAAGAGCAAAGTCAAAGACTGAACCAAGAGCGAGGAGGACGATTAGTTCCCTTGACAACGGTTTGCACACGGAACGTATCTCTGCACACGGCCTACATCTCCCGCGCGGTTGTTTGTTTGCAGACTAACTGGTTTGCACACCGCACAAATCCCTCTGCTGCTCCTCCTGAACGGTCTATCCGTTCATCGCGCACGCCTATTGGGCTCCGTTACTCCTCTTTCGGGTAATTTTGCCTTAGAGTGTAGTTAAGTGCAACACCCTGTACACTTTTTTACTGTGATTGGCTGGTGCGGACCCGCCTTGCTATTTGACTTAGATGCTGACGAAGACGAAGTGATTCTTTTGCGCAACGCATCTTGCTCAGCTTTGTGATTTTCTGGACTTTTCGCTGCATTTGTACTGTATACTGTACTGCACTGTACTACTAATAACATCCCCTATGCTTTCTTTGGCATTATTGTCTTTACTGCTCTTTAAAATTGTGTATAACAAAGAAAAACGAGCCCTTAAAATTAACACTTCTTTCCTTCAATCATAGCGAGGGTCTCGTTCTGGCAGACTTGATGCTTTCAGGTAGTATGCGAGGGATTATTGGTCAGCTGCCAGCTTGTAATAAGTTCACGGGCTACGTGACGCCAACAGACAGAAAAAGAGTGTTCCACACTCGCCGTCATGGCTACTGGCGGCGCTGACGGACGCTCACACGTTTAAATGTACATATATACCCTATAAAGTGGACGGGGGGATGGCCGCCGCGGTAGCTCAGTTGGTAGAGCATGTCGCAGGTTCGCGGTTCGGTCGCAGGTTCGGTCCCTGCCAGCGGCAAGTTATCTTTTCGTCCACTTTTCTTTCTTCACATTTGCATTACATTTACTACTAATAACGTCCCCTATCCTTTCCTTGGCATTATTGTCTGTTAGTGCTCATTAATATCGTGTAGAATCAGTAGCCGTCACATGTAACTATACAGGCAACGTTAGGCAGTAGTGCCAAGGTACCGCGCATTTATGCAAATTATGCTCGTTGAAATTAAATCAGTACTTCGAGTAAAATTGTTTTTTCGGCTAGAACGTTTATGTGAAATATAAATATGAGCTTTATAAAGTTGCTATTCTACGTTCCGGCTGCGAAGGTGCGCTGATTAAGATTTCTAACCCTTTACGACACGGCGTCCTCGTTTGTGGACGCGAACTTCGGAGGCGCGTCCCACACCGCGTGTTTCTTCAAATGGCCTGAAACTCAGTGTGCACATTCCTGCACGCTTCCTGATTCGACAACTAGCGGTCATTTACCTTCATTTTCCTGCGTATTGCTGCAGAGGATCACTTTGCTGGAGACACTACCATGTTAGACGATCGTTCGACGTGCCGCGTTCCAGGACCAACGTCAAGAGTATTTTTTTTTCGCCGGTCGAAACGAATACAACCAAGAAAGCAAGTCTGCATGCTTTTTCGGGCCTAATATTTGATTCTTTTTATGCAAGTATTGAAGTTGACTAGTGCCAGAATAGTTAGATAATTAGTTACACGCTATTTAACATTAGTTACTGAAACTCACACAAAACAACACATTCCATCGTTTTTCTTTCTTGGAATGTAATAGCGAACGTCTTGAAATCATGCCATGCGAATTTGACGCATTTGCAGACAGTGCATCATAATTCGTGTCTGAAGGGGCTAATCATGGAGTAACGGCAGAAGTAACGTCCGTTACTTTTTTCTGTAACGGTAACGCGTTAACTTTGTTTATGAGTAACGTAGGGCGGTAACGCGTCCCTTTTTCTTTAGCGTAATGAGTAACATACTTAGTTGATTGTTTTCGGTAACGCATACAACACTGCTCAAAAGCGACCAGATATAGACGTGGTAGAATTGAACGTGGCAGAAGGAAAGTGTCGGATGTATCGCTGGATAGTGGATACGTAGTTATATCTCAATGCGATACTTTTTTGTCAGCACCGAAGACGGTCAAACCTCTCCGCATTACAGCTACGGTGGCGTGCCCCAGGGCGGCGTACTCAGTCCTGCGTTCAATCGTACGCTAACTGCCCACATTGAGCACCTGCCAAGCACGGTTAGGCTATCAATGTACGCGGATGATATCTGCATTTGCACGTCCGCCGTAACACGCCTGCAGTTGCGAGCGATAATTCAAAGAGCTGCCGCTCAAACTGCTTGTTACCTCTATAATCGAGGCTTGCAAATTTCTTCAAGAAAAGCGCCCTCGTGGCTTTTACGAGCAAGCCAATGAATAATTACGGCGTGATCATCAATGGCCAAACAAACCGTATATTCGATCATACAAGTTTCCGGGTGTCATAACTGACAGGGATCTCTCATGGAGCCATCACGCATGGTACATAAAAAAGTGGCTGATCGGCATGTGTCATCCATTGAAGTTCTTAGCAGGGAAGACTTGGGGAATGTCGCCAAGTGCTATGCTATAGCTGTACAGGGTACTTTTTCTCGGCTTCCTGCGCTGCAGCATGCCCGCATTAACCAACGCAAACAAAACAAGCCTACGAATATTACAAAGTGTTCAGGCCCAAGCGCTCCGAATTTGCCTAGGCTTCCGTCTTAGCGCATCGACGGTGGCGTGTATAGCGATCGCCAGAGACCACCTCATCAAGACACACGTTGACGTTGAAACACTCCGGACACATATAAGACATCTTGCTCGGACTCCCCGCCACCACCTAGCCTCGTTACCAGCTGACAGATCACGCACCTCTTTTTGCCGAACAGTAGCCGCAAATTGCGAGTCTTTACCAACATGCTTTACGCCCGCCGCGACACCTTCGATTCCTCTGTAGCGCCTGACTCAGCCTAGCATCTCCTGGCGATACCCGGCATTCGTAAAAAGGCAGATATGTCCTCACCTGCTCTTAAACAGCTCGCTTTGTTCGTGATATATGAGAGGTATCGAGGCTCAATGCACGTATCCACCTCGTGCGCTGCTGCTTTGAGTTGTACTGGTGGCGCCACCAACGGCGAACGGTGGCGAAAGGTGGATACGCGCGACTCATAGAAGCCGTGGGCAAAGCGCCCGTTACTCGCCGTTTTTCTATTCATTTTTCATTCTGGTTTGATATTTGTACTGCCGACGCTGCTCCACTAGACAACCATGCCGTTTGTTACGTCGATTGTTCTATATTATTTGTTTTAAAATGACAGGCCCGTTTTTTTTATGCGTGCGCGCGATGCACTGCGTATGTTTCTTACGTGCATGTGTCCAAGTTGTTTGCGTGATCTGTTAACACAGATGAAATAAAAACTGTTGCAGTACAAAACAGCATTCTTGTTTTATTGAACACCTCAAACAGTACAACAACAATGACTATTACGGCTGTACGCCTGCTTAAGAAACGCACAAAAGACACGCGTTTTTATCTTCGTCCAACACTCGTAGCACTCAACTAGGCCAAGAAAACCGAAATCTAACTTGCTGACCGTTTTAACAGCCGTCACACAGCTGCATAATAATGCGTGAAAGTACTTTAGCAAATGACCAACAAACATTCACACAGCGTTTTTTTTTTGTTCACAAACCGTGTTAGCATATGAGAAACTTCTAACTGCATTGCAATCACATATTTCGGAATATCTAATCACTTTCACCATTGACGCCACAATTCTATAACACATGCGCTTTAAATTGAGCATGGCATTACTCAGACTTATATACGAAATGCGCACGCGTGGCATTACTCAGATTTATATAGGAAATGCGCACGCGTGTAATGTATCTCGTATGCTAGATTCTCCTTTGGTACGTGCAACGCAACGTAAAATGCGATTCTAGAAGTAATGTTCATGGAGTAGCGAGCATATAGAAGGGCAACTACTTACAGCTTCACTTACCTTTGCAAAAACGGTATTTCAATTGCAATTCAATAATAACCGACGCAACAACGATAACAACACACTTGTTGCACACAGTCGTATCAGGTTTACGCGCGAGGCCAAGCGTGGTATTTTAAGTGTAGCACAATCGTGCGCGTACAGTACGCTAGAATATTCTGGCACAATGTCGTCAAGCTTGCAGTCACTTCAGCGGTTCCCACGATGTAGCACCAGTTGACGTCCTCGCGTCATCAAACTGCTACGACGCCGAGAACTACACACACAGCTGACTTGGAAAAACGCGGTCTTGCAGGAGGCCATCTTGTCCAGCAACCAACAGACAAATGTCCACAACTGAGGCGTCTGAAACATTGCCGTTGATGAGATGGCAGCTGAACGAAATCAGGGCTCATCGTCCGACGTGTGGCCACCGCCTTAACACAATATTAACGTTGCAACGTTCAAGGAAGACGCGACGAAAGCGACGAGCCCAGCCAGTCTTGTTGGGTGCGCTACTGGGCTTTAACTGCACAGCGCAGAGCGCGCGCTCTCACGGCCACCGAAAAAAATAAAAGAAAGTGGAGAGAGGGGTCGCTTTGGAGCATGGCATATCGGTGAAAGCAAGAGGAGGTGTTGCATCGTCGGTGTGGCGTATTGTCGAGAGATGGCGCTAGTTTGTTTTTGCGCAACGGAATCGCAAACTTCATTCAAAATGCATGGGATCCTATGGGGGGGGGGGGGGGGTTGAGAGAGGGTGCAACCGCCTGAGCCGAGCGGTGGCGCCACCATACCGATGCACGAGGGGGATACACCGACGGCTCCGTTATGCCGAACAGCTCAACCGCAGCTGTCGTGATACATATGAAAACCACAACAATGATACTTAAGACTTCTCAGCTTACGCCATCGGGATATTTTTCTATTTCGCGCGCCTCTGTAGTAAGAAGAAAATAGCAATACTTCATGGTAGAACGTCGGAAACTGCCTAATCGGATATTTTGACAACCGATGTACAACCACCTCATTGCAATTTTTTCCCCAGTTTCCTTGCTTCAAAACCTGGTTAATTATTCGGGCTTATTAAAGAGAACAAATATAGTGCCACTTCACGCAAAAGTCAGCA